>NC_052166.1:12740975-12831982 GCF_902713615.1 Scyliorhinus canicula | reverse complement strand
GCCTCTCACTCTCCCTGGGCTGTGTGTCCTGCTGGGCCCTCACTCTCCCTGGGCTGTGTTACCCTGCTGGGCCATCACTCTCCCTGGGCTGTGTTACCCTGCTGGGCCCTCACTCTCCCTGGGCCCTCACTCTCCCTGGGCTGCGTTACCCTTCTGGCTTCTCGCTCTCCCTGGGCTGTGTTACCCTGCTGGGCCCTTACTCTCCCTGGGCTGTGTTACCCTGCTGGGCCCTTACTCTCCCTGGGCTGTTACCCTGCTGGGCCCTCTCTCTCCCTGTGCTGTGTTACCCTGCTGGCCTCTCACTCTCCCTGGGCTGTGTTACCCTGCTGGCCTCTCACTCTCCCTGTGCTGTGTTACCCTGCTGACCTCTCACTCTCCCTGGGCTGTGTTACCCTGCTGGCCTCTCACTCTCTCTGTGCTGTGTTACCCTGCTGGCCTCTCACTCTCTCTGTGCTGTGTTACCATGCTGGCCTTTCACTCTCCCTGAGCTGTGTTACCCTGCAGGGCCCTCACTCTCCCTGGGCTGTGTTACCCTGCTGGGCCATCACTCTCCCTGGGCTGTGTTACCCTGCTGGGCCCTCACTCTCCCTGGGCCCTCACTCTCCCTGGGCTGTGTTACCGTTCTGGCTTCTCGCTCTCCCTGGGCTGTGTTACCCTGCTGGGCCCTTACTCTCCCTGGGCTGTGTTACCCTGCTGGGCCCTTACTCTCCCTGGGCTGTGTTACCCTGCTGGGCCCTTACTCTCCCTGGGCTGTTACCCTGCTGGGCCCTCACTCTCCCTGTGCTGTGTTACGCTGCTGGCCTCTCACTCTCCCTGGGCTGTGTTACCCCGCTGGCCCCTCACTCTCCCTGGGCTGAGTTACCCTTCTGGCCTCTCACTCTCACTGGGCTGTGTCAGCCTGCGGGCCTCTCACTCTCCCTGGGCTGTGTTACTATGCTGGGCCCTCACTCTCCCTGGGCTGTGTTACCCTGCTGGCCTCATTCTCCCTGGGCTGTGTTACCCTGCTGGCCTCACTCTCTCTGTGCTGTGTTACTCTGCTGGGCCCTCACTCTCCCTGGGTTGTGTTACCCTGCTGGCCTCACTCTCCCTGGGCTGTGTTACTCTGCTGGGCCCTCACTCTCCCTGGGCTGTGTTACCCTGCTGGCCTCGCACTCTCTCTGTGCTGTGTTACACTGCTGGCCTCTCACTCTCCCTGGGCTGTTACCCTGCTGGCCCCTCACTCTCCCTGTGCTGTGTTACCCTGCTGGCACCTCACTCTCCCTGTGCTGTTTTACCCTGCTGGCCTCTCACTCTCTCTGTGCTGTGTTACCCTGCTGGCCTCTCACTCTCTCTGTGCTGTGTTACCCTGCTGGCCTCTCACTCTCCCTGGGCTGTGTTACCCTGCTGGGCCCTCACTCTCCCTGGGCTGTGTTACCCTGCTGGGCCATCACTCTCCCTGGGCTGTGTTACCCTGCTGGGCCCTCACTCTCCCTGGGCCCTCACTCTCCCTGGGCTGTGTTACCCTTCTGGCTTCTCGCTCTCCCTGGGCTGTGTTACCCTGCTGGGCCCTTACTCTCCCTGGGCTGTGTTACCCTGCTGGGCCCTTACTCTCCCTGGGCTGTGTTACCCTGCTGGGCCCTTACTCTCCCTGGGCTGTTACCCTGCTGGGCCCTCACTCTCCCTGTGCTGTGTTACGCTGCTGGCCTCTCACTCTCCCTGGGCTGTGTTACCCCGCTGGCCCCTCACTCTCCCTGGGCTGAGTTACCCTGCTGGCCTCTCACTCTCACTGGGCTGTGTCAGCCTGCGGGCCTCTCACTCTCCCTGGGCTGTGTTACTCTGCTGGGCCCTCACTCTCCCTGGGCTGTGTTACCCTGCTGGCCCTCACTCTCCCTGGGCTGTGTTACCCTGCTGGCCCTCACTCTCTCTGTGCTGTGTTACTCTGCTGGGCCCTCACTCTCCCTGGGTTGTGTTACCCTGCTGGCCTCACTCTCCCTGGGCTGTGTTACTCTGCTGGGCCCTCACTCTCCCTGGGCTGTGTTACCCTGCTGGCCTCGCACTCTCTCTGTGCTGTGTTACACTGCTGGCCTCTCACTCTCCCTGGGCTGTTACCCTGCTGGCCCCTCACTCTCCCTGTGCTGTGTTACCCTGCTGGCACCTCACTCTCCCTGTGCTGTTTTACCCTGCTGGCCTCTCACTCTCTCCTGTGCTGTGTTACCCTGCTGGCCTCTCACTCTCTCTGTGCTGTGTTACCCTGCTGGCCTCTCTCTCCCTGAGCTGTGTTACCCTGCTGGGCCCTCACTCTCCCTGGGCTGTGTTACCCTGCTGGGCCATCACTCTCCCTGGGCTGTGTTACCCTGCTGGGCCCTCACTCTCCCTGGGCCCTCACTCTCCCTGGGCTGTGTTACCCTTCTGGCTTCTCGCTCTCCCTGGGCTGTGTTACCCTGCTGGGCCCTTACTCTCCCTGGGCTGTGTTACCCTGCTGGGCCCTTACTCTCCCTGGGCTGTGTTACCCTGCTGGGCCCTTACTCTCCCTGGGTTGTTACCCTGCTGGGCCCTCACTCTCCCTGTGCTGTGTTACGCTGCTGGCCTCTCACTCTCCCTGGGCTGTGTTACCCCGCTGGCCCCTCACTCTCCCTGGGCTGAGTTACCCTGCTGGCCTCTCACTCTCACTGGGCTGTGTCAGCCTGCTGGGCCCTCACTCTCCCTGGGCTGTGTTACTCTGCTGGGCCCTCACTCTCCCTGGGCTGTGTTACCCTGCTGGCCTCATTCTCCCTGGGCTGTGTTACCCTGCTGGCCTCACTCTCTCTGTGCTGTGTTACTCTGCTGGGCCCTCACTCTCCCTGTGTTGTGTTACCCTGCTGGCCTCACTCTCCCTGGGCTGTGTTACTCTGCTGGGCCCTTACTCTCCCTGGGCTGTGTTACCCTGCTGGCCTCTCACTCTCTCTGTGCTGTGTTACACTGCTGGCCTCTCACTCTCCCTGGGCTGTTACCCTGCTGGCCCCTCACTCTCCCTGTGCTGTGTTACCCTGCTGGCCCCTCACTCTCCCTGTGCTGTTTTACCCTGCTGGCCTCTCATTCTCCCTGGGCTGTGTTACCCTGCTGGCCTCTCACTCTCCCTGTACTGTGTTACCCTGCTGGCCTCTCACTCTCCCTAGGCTGTGTCCCCTGCTGGGCCCTCACTCTCCCTGGGCTGTGTTACCCTGCTGGGCCATCACTCTCCCTGGGCTGTGTTACCCTGCTGGGCCCTCACTCTCCCTGGGCCCTCACTCTCCCTGGGCTGTGTTACCCTTCTGGCCTCTCACTCTCCCTGGGCTGTGTTACCCTGCTGGGCCCTCACTCTCTCTGGGCTGTGTTACCCTGCTGGGCCTCTCACTCTCCCTGTGCTGTGTTACCCTGCTGGGCCTCTAACTCTCCCTGAGCTGTGTTACCCTGCTGGGCCTCTCCCTCTCCCTGTGCTGTGTTACCCTGCTGGCCTCTCACTCTCCCTGGGCTGTGTTACCCTTCTGGCCTCTCACTCTCCCTGGGCTGTGTGTCCTGCTGGGCCCTTACTCTCCCTGGGCTGTGTTACCCTGCTGGCCTCTCACTCTCCCTGGGCTGTGTTACCCTGCTGGGCCCTCTCACTCTCCCTGGGCCTCTCACTCTCCCTGGGCTGCGTACCCTTCTGGCCTTCTCGCTCTCCTGGGCTGTGTTACCCTGCTGGCCCTTACTCTCCCTGGGCTGTGTTACCCTGCTGGGTCCTTACTCTTCCCTGGGCTGTTACCCTGCTGGGCCCTCACTCTCCCTGTGCTGTGTTACCCTGCTGGGCCCTCACTCTCCCTGGGCTGTGTTATCCTGCTGGCCTCTCACTCTCCCTGGGCTGAGTTACCCTGCTGGCCTCTCACTCTCACTGGGCTGTGTCAGCCTGCGGGCCTCTCACTCTCCCTGGGCTGTGTTACTCTGCTGGGCCCTCACTCTCCCTGGGCTGTGTTACCCTGCTGACCCCTCACTCTCTCTGGGCTGTGTTACCCTGCTGGGCCCTCACTCTCCCTGGGCTGTGTTATCCTGCTGGTCTCTCACTCTCCCTGGGTTGTGTTACCCTGCTGGGCCCTCACTCTCCCTGTGCTGTGTTACCCTGCTGGCCTCATTCTCCCTGGGCTGTGTTACCCTGCTGGCCTCACTCTCTCTCTGCTGTGTTACTCTGCTGGCCCTCACTCTCCCTGTGCTGTGTTACCCTTCTGGCCTCACTCTCCCTGGGCTGTGTTACTCTGCTGGGCCCTCACTCTCCCTGGGCTGTGTTACCCTGCTGGCCTCTCACTCTCTCTGTGCTGTGTTACACTGCTGGCTTCTCACTCTCCCTGGGCTGTGTTACCCTGCTGGCCTCTCACTCTCCCTAGGCTGTGTCCCCTGCTGGGCCCTCACTCTCTCTAGGCGGTGTCCCCTGCTGGGCCTCTCACTCTCCCTGGGCTGTGTTACGCTGCGGGGCCCTCACTCTCTCTGGGCTGTGTTACCCTGCTGGGCCTCTCACTCTCCCTGTGCTGTGTTACCCTGCTGGGCCTCTCACTCTCCCTGAGCTGTGTTACCCTGCTGGGCCTCTCACTCTCCCTGTGCTGTGTTACCCTGCTGGCCTCTCACTCTCCCTGGGCTGTGTTACCCTGCTGGCCTCTCACTCTCCCTGGGCTGTGTGTCCTGCTGGGCCCTCACTCTCCCTGGGCTGTGTTACCCTGCTGGGCCATCACTCTCCCTGGGCTGTGTTACCCTGCTGGGCCCTCACTCTCCCTGGGCCCTCACTCTCCCTGGGCTGTGTTACCCTTCTGGCTTCTCGCTCTCCCTGGGCTGTGTTACCCTGCTGGGCCCTTACTCTCCCTGGGCTGTGTTATCCTGCTGGGCCCTTACTCTCCCTGGGCTGTGTTACCCTGCTGGGCCCTCACTCTCCCTGTGCTGTGTTACCCTGCTGGGCCCTCACTCTCCCTGGGCTGTGTTACCCTGCTGGCCTCTCACTCTCCCTGGGCTGTGTTACCCTGCTGGCCTCTCACTCTCCCTGAGCTGTGTGTCCCTGTTGGGCCCTTACTCTCCCTGGGCTGTGTGTCCCCGCTAGCCTCTCACTCTCCCTGGGCTGTGTTACCCTGCTGGCCTCTCACTTTCCCTGGGCTGTGTTACCCTGCTGGCCCCTCACTCTCCCTGTGCTGTTTTACCCTGCTGGCCTCTCACTCTCCCTGTGCTGTGTTACCCTGCTGGCCTCTCACTCTCCCTGGGCTGTGTTACCCTGCTGGGCCATCACTCTCCCTGGGCTGTGTTACCCTGCTGGGCCCTCACTCTCCCTGGGCCCTCACTCTCCCTGGGCTGTGTTACCCTTCTGGCCTCTCACTCTCCCTGGGCTGTGTTACCCTGCTGGGCCCTCACTCTCCCTGTGCTGTGTTACCCTGCTGGGCCCCTCACTCTACCTTTGCTGTTTACCCTGCTGGGCCCTTACTCTCCCTGGGCTGTGTTACCCTGCTGGCCTCTCACTCTCCCTGTGCTGTGTTACCCTGCTGGCCTCTCACTCTCCCTGGGCTGTGTTACCCTGCTGGCCTCTCACTCTCTCTGTGCTGTGTTACCCTGCTGGCCTCTCACTTTCCCTGTGCTGTGTTACCCTGCTGGCACCTCACTCTCCCTGGGCTGTGTTACCCTGCTGGCCTCTCACTATCCCTGTGCTGTGTTACCCTGCTGGCACCTCACTCTCCCTGTGCTGTGTTACCCTGCTGGCACCTCACTATCCCTGTGCTGTGTTACCCTGCTGGCCTCTCACTCTCCCTGGGCTGTGTTACCCTGCTGGCACCTCACTCTCCCTGTGCTGTGTTACCCTGCTGGGCCCTTACTCTCCCTGGGCTGTGTTACCCTGCTGGCCTCACTCTCCCTGGGTTACCTGTGTTACCCTTACTGTGTTACCCTCACTCTCCATGTGCGGTGTTACCCTGCTGGCCTCTCACTCTCTCTGTGCTGTGTGCCTCTGCTGGGCCCTCACTCTCCATGGGCTGTGTTACCCTGCTGGCCTCACTCTCCCTGGGCTGTGTTACCCTGCTGGCCTCTCACTCTCTCTGTGCTGTGTGCCTCTGCTGGGCCCTCACTCTCCATGGGCTGTGTTACCCTGCTGGCCTCACTCTCCCTGGGCTGTGTTACCCTGCTGGGCCCTCACTCTCACTGGGCTGTGTTACCCTGCTGGCCTCTCACTCTCTCTGTGCTGTGTTACCCTGCTGGGCCCTCACTCTCCCTGTGCTGTGTTACCCTGCTGGCCTCACTCTCCCTGGGCTGTGTTACCCTGCTGGCCTCTCACTCTCCCTGGGCTGTGTTACCCTGCTGGCCTCTCACTCTCCCTGGGCTGTGTCTCCCCACTGGCCTCTCACTCTCCCTGGGCTGTGTTTCCCTGCTGGCCCCTCACTCTCCCTGGGCTGTGTCTCCCCCTTGGCCTCTCACTCTCCCTGGGCTGTGTCTCCCCGCTGGCCTCTCACTCTTGTGTCTCAGTCTCTGCTGTTTTGTGACACCCCCTGTGTGTGTCATAGAAGCCATTTGGCCCATCAGGTCTGTGCTGCCTCTCGGAAGGAGCACTTCACCCAGGTCCACTAACCCGTCGACCCCGCTCCCCTCCACCTCATCCTGTCTCCGTATCCCCCTTAACAACCTGCACATCTGTGGGCACGAAGGGCCAATCCATCTAACCTGCACATCTTTGGACTGTGGGAAGAAACTGAGCACCCGGAGGAAACCCACTTGTGTGACATTATGTATCTTGTATGGTAAATGAAGGGTTAACAATTTAATGCGAATCGATCTGAACACTAGATGGGATCAAGAGAATACATGTGAACCACGTGATACCCTTGATTCTGGGATTAGGAGGGATAGAGAGTAGTTGTGCGTTCAGAAGCTCTGTAGATAGAATCATAGTCTTAGTGTATTTTGTAATATTTATATCTTAGTGAATAATTCCAATCCATTTTGTTGTAGTGTTAATGAATTGGCTTTCTCCAAAATGTTCTTGATGTTCTTTGTGAGACACTACGCTTCAAAGCCATCCTCGTTTTCACAGTAACTTCATTGCTGTGTTAATCCAAGCCTATTTATGACAATAAAAACTATTATTATCCACAAAGCAAGGAACATCACAACAGGGAGAACATGCAAACTCCACACAGACAGAGACCCAAAACAAGATTCAAATCTGGGGGACCCAGAGACTGATGCTGTGAGGCATCTAACCATTGTAACACTATGTCTGAATCTTTTCCCCTCCTTTTTACTGTGATACCAAAATGTGAACATGTTCCTTTTCTCACATTAGTGGACAGCCCAGTTTGCTCGCAACAGCAGGAACAACAAATCATAACCACCAAAATAGAGCCTTGAGTTGTTTGCTTTGATTATTAGTCTTGTATCCTCAGGACTTACCTTTTGTTTGAAAGCTATATTTTCCCAGGTGCTGGAGTTGAACTTGTAGCCATCGACTAATAAGATATAGATGTAGTTTGCTGAGGTACAATAATCTCTCAGCCTGTCTTGTTTCTCGTTTGGATATGCAGCATTCACCTGCAAAATCCCCAAAATTGAATTTATTGCACTGACACTCACTCTCCCTGAGCTGAGCAAAAACTTATAGCTAAGTTCCGCACGCATGAATGCGGACTCAACCGGGATCTGGGATTCATGTCGCATTACATTCGGCCCCCACCAACAAGCCTGGACTTGCAGAGGCCTACCGACTGAACTGGCTTGGGACAATTCACACCTCTTTAACCTGGAGTTACCTCTCTCTCTGCATCTTTGATGATTTGATTGCCTGCAGGTGCTCCCATTCCGGGGCATCTCTGACTGTGTCTATATAAACATTTCTGGAACAAGCCTTTCCATTCACCTGAAGAAGGAGCCGTGCTCCGAAAGCTCGTGTTTGAAACAAACCTGTTGGACTTTAACCTGGTGTTGTAAGACTTCTTACTGTGTCTATATAAACATTTCTGGAACAAGCCTTTCCATTCACCTGAAGAAGGAGCCGTGCTCCGAAAGCTCGTGTTTGAAACAAACCTGTTGGACTTTAACCTGGTGTTGTAAGACTTCTTACTGTGCTCACCCCAGTCCAACGCCGGCATCTCCACATCACATTCTTTAATGAAAGAGGGGTTTCTGGGTTTTTAAAAATATGATTTGGTGGATGCTAGTAAAGTATAATTATCTAACTCCTGATGTCCCAAAGTAAAAAAAATAGGCAAATTTTGAAGTCTGATTTAATAGTGAATTGGTTCGCTCTCTAAAAGGAGTTGGGTGAACCAAACTGCAATTTTATTCAGTCCATTTTCACACCTTGTTACTAATGTGAAACTCATGGGGCAGGATTCTCTGACCCCCTGCTGGGTCGGAGAATCACCGGGGGGGGGGGGGGGGGGGGGGCAGCGTGAATGCCGCCCCTGCCGGCTGCTGAATTCTCTGGTGCCGGGGATTTGGCGGGGGCGGGAATCGCGCCGGTCGGCAGCCGCTAGCAGCCGGTGAATCGAGATGGGTCCCGCCGACATATGTTATGACAGATACTTACCGGTGGGACCTGGCTCCGCGGACGGCCTACGGGGTGGGGGGGGGGGGGGTGTGCACGGGGGATCTGGCCCCAGGAGGTGCCCCCATGGTGGACTGGCCCACGATTAGAGCCCACCGATCAGCGGGCGGGCTTGTGCTTTGGGGGAATTCTATTCTTCCGTGCCGGCCGGAGTAATGGTCCGCGATGGCCAGCGCAGAGATGAACCCCCCCCCCCGTGCGCATGCGCTGGGACGACGTCAGAACACGCTGGCGCTAACTCGCGCCAGCCAGCAGAGGCCATTCGGTGTTCAGTTGGCGTGGCACCAAGCCCTTTCCGTGCCGGCCAGTGGGGCATAAACCACTCCGGCACCGGCCTAGCCTCTGAAGGTGCAGAAGGGCGGCCCGACGCCACTCCTTCACGCCGGAGTTGCCCGCCCTACGGTTTCCAAAGAATCCCACCTGTAATGCCTGAGATAGAGATCACACAACATCATCAGTAATGATAATTTGGCAAACCGGTGTCTTTCAGCTGAATGCACAAAATACTTTCAAGTTGGAAGCAAATGGCACTGAGATGGCATAATGGAACCTGATCGGTAGCCCGAACAGGTGCCGGAATGTGGCGACTAGGGGCTTTTCACAGTAACTTCATTGAAGCCTACTTGTGGCAAAAAGTGATTATTATTATTACAAAGAATGGGGCCATTAATTTACAATACCTTTCTCTGTAGAGCAGTCTGAACCCCCTGTCCTCCCTGTGGTTTGCGTGTTATGTCCTGTACTACTGGATGTACGAGGCTGTATATGGTCAGACCCATTTGGAATAGTGTGAACAGTTTTGAGCCCGTATCTAAGGAAAGATACATAGAACAGTACAGCACAGAACAGGCCCTACGGCCCTCGGTGTTGTGCCGAGCAATGATCACCCTACTTAAGCCCACGTAACCCGTATACCCGTAACCCAACAATCCCCCCATTAACCTTACACTAAGGGCAATTTAACATGGCCAATCCACCTAACCCGCACATCTTTGGACTGTGGGAGGAAACCGGAGCACCCGGAGAAAACCCACGCACACACGGGGAGGATGTGCTGGCCTTGGAGGGGATCCAGAAGAGGTTCACAAGAATAATTCCAGGAATGAAGAGCTTGTCGTATGAGGAGTAGCTGAGGACTCTGGGGCTGGTTTAGCTCACTGGGCTAAATCGCTGGCTTTTAAAGCAGGCCAGCAGCACGGTTCGATTGCCATACCAGCCTCCCCGAACAGGCGCCGGAATGTGGCGACTAGGGGCTTTTCACAGTAACTTCATTGAAGCCGACTCGTGACAATAAGCGATTTTCATTTCATTTAATTTCTTGGTCTGTTCTCCCTGGAGTTCAGAAGGATGAGGGGATGTAATTGCAACTTACAGGATACTGAGAAGCCTGGATAAAGTGGGCGTGCAGAGAATGTTTCCTCTAGTAGGAAAAACTCGAACCTCAGGACATGTCCTCAGACTGTAGGGAAGTCCTTTAAAACTGAAATGAGGAGGAATTTCTTCAGCCACAGAAGGCTGTGGAGGCCAAATCACTGAGTGTCTTTAAGACATAAATAGATAGGTTCTTGATTAATAAGGGTATCAGGGGTCACGGGAAGAAGGCAGGAGAATGGGAATGAGAAAAATATCAACAATGATTAAATGGCGGAGCAGACTCGATAGGCCAAATGGCCTAATTCTGCTCCCGTATGTTGTGGTCTTATCCCCCCCCCCCCCCCCCCCCCCCCCCCCCCACACTCACACACACACACACTCACACTCACACTCACACGCACACACACTAACCCCAACACACTTTCTCAGTCGTATCACTGAGCTGTGCGAGGTTTGTTGGTTCTCATTTCTTACCTCTGCCCAGTTTCTGGAGCAGAATCCTTCAATTGTCCTTTTGGCCGTGCCCAGACTTGGGTTTCCTGAAGTTAAGTTCAAAAAATGGAATACATAGAAAAAAGCTGAGATAGCCTGAGGGGAAGAAAGGCACAGGTTACTCGAGATTCACCTGAAGCTCTCTCGACAAATATGAGGAATGAAACTGTCATAACCCACTACATGGGATTTCCGCATATAAGGTTGACCAATTTGATACCGACTGTTAATTCTAAGTCAGGATGGTGAGTGGCTTGAGAGGAACATGGTGTCCTCATGTGTCCGCTGCCCTTGTCCTTCTATATGGTGGTGGTTGTGGGTTTGGAAGGTAATGTCTCAGGAGCCTTGATGAGTTATTGCAGTGCATCTTGCAATGCACTGAGAGCAAACCCAGCTTCACAGAGATCCGCCGCAATCTCTCAGTGACAGTGAAGTCCCCCTCCCCCCATATGGCCTGCATCGGGATGTAAGTGACCAAAACCCCTCTACATTTCTTGTTGGCATCAACCACCACTTCTCACCCTCTATCCTGCCAAGGATTGTGAGCATCAGGAACCACCCGATGAATCTCCCATCAGACCCATACCACTCTCCTCACTGGCATCAGGCACCCCCCCCCCCCCCCTCCCCCCCAACCGCCACAATCATTATGGGGTCACCAGATTTCAGGCCCTGCCCCCTGCTGTTTAATGCCCCATTTCAGGCTCCACCCCTATATCACGCTACGCCCCCAGTTATTCCCTACCATTTTCAGGTCTTGCCTTTTCAGGCCTCGACACCTCTTCAGGCCCTGCCACCTTAATGCTCCTCCTCAGGTCCTGCCCCCACCCCTCAGATCTGACCTCCCTCATCCCTGCCCTCCTCAGACCCCAACCCTTGGCAGTGCCAACCTGGCATGGACAGTGTCAGGTCACAGCTGGTAGAATCCAGCTTTAAACAGATTCTGCATATTTAAATGAGAATTTAAATATGCTCGACTGGTCCATATCCAGAGAGGGTGAGATCCTTATCAGGCCAGCTGGAGTGGGTCACAAGCATCACAAACTGTTTGGCACCCGTTGCAAATCCAGTTTTGGGCTTCTCCTGGAATTCTTCCGACAGGGGCAGCGTGGTGCTAGCATGAATGCTTCACAGCTCCAGGGTCCCAGGTTCAGTTCCCGCCTGGGTCACTGTCTGTGCGGAGTCTGCACGTTCTCCCCGTGTGTGCGTGGGTTTCCTCCGGGTGCTCCGGTTTCCCCCCACAGTCCAAAGATGTGCGGGTTAGGTGGATTGGCCATGCTAAATTGCCCTTAGTGTCCTAAAAGTAAGGTTAAGGGGGGGGGGG
The DNA here is from genome assembly GCF_902713615.1 of Scyliorhinus canicula. NCBI lineage: Eukaryota > Metazoa > Chordata > Chondrichthyes > Carcharhiniformes > Scyliorhinidae > Scyliorhinus > Scyliorhinus canicula. The sequence goes on along the minus strand of NC_052166.1, from coordinate 12,820,259 downwards.
GGGGGGGGTGTTGTTGGGTTACGGGTATAGGGTGGATACGTGGGTTTGAGTAGGGTGATCATTGCTCGGCACAACATCGAGGACCGAAGGGCCTGTTCTGTGCTGTACTGTTCTATAACAGGATTTTATATATATTCATATTATACTCATATTCCAGATTTTCAACCTCTATGTTAATTAAGGGATACAGAGGGCAGCATGGTGGCGCAGTGGGTTAGCCCTGCTGCTTCACGGCGCCGAGGTCCCAGGTTCGATCCAGGCTCTGGGTCACTGTCCGTGTGGAGTTTGCACATTCTCCCCATGTTAGCGTGGGATTCGCCCCCACAATCCAAAGATGTGCAGGGTAGGTGGATTGGTCACGCTAAATTGCCCCTTAATTGGAAAAAAATGAACTGGTACTCTAAATTTTAAGAAAAAAATATTAAGGGGTACAGGCTCAGCTATGCTCCCATTGGTTGGTGGGACATGCTTGAGGGGCATTTCCCTTTTTCTGATACTTTTGGGACAAATTTGTTGTGAGATGTGGGACGGAGTGTCCACCAGTGATTCGCTCAGGAGCTGAGCAGTTTGAAAAATATTAAGTGGATTTAAAGAAAGAAAGATTGTAACTGAGAGAAAGTTGTCTTACATAGAAGGGCCCATTAACTGCAGGTTGATATACTCCATCAAATGAACAATTGTTGTTCCCTCTACATGCTGTGAAATTGAATATTGTCGTGATCCCTTGGTAGCATTCATCCGGCTTTCCTGATCCAAACATGGTGACACTTTGCATTCTGTCATAGGATGGTGGTCTCTGGGCAATGGTACATGGACTGTCGTAGATGGTACTCAAAATCACCTTTGTCTCATATCCCTTCAAATAACATGGGTTCTCAATTCGAGCCTTGAAATCCTTCCCCTGAAAACAGAGATGATCAATTGTCTCTGAGACTCAAAGCATCACATTTGAGGGGTTTGGGAAGTTATGTAAAGGATAACAAAACTATGGACGGGGCATCGAGCATGAAAACTGCTACAGTTGTATAGAACCTTCATAAGGCCGAACTTGGAATATTGCGCACAATTCTGGTCGCCACACTATCAGAAGGATGTGGAGGCTGTGGAGAGGGTCGAGAGGAGGTTTATCAAGATGATGCCTGGTATGGAGGATGTTAGCTATATGGCTGAATAGATACGGACTGTTTTCATTAGAAAGACGGATGTTGAGGAGTGAACTGATAGAGGTCTGCAGGAATATAAGGGGCATGGATAGAGTTAAGGGATAAGGGGCAGGCACTCTTTCCCAGGGTGGAGAGGCAGTCACCAGGGGCATAGGTTTAAGATCCGTGGGGCAAAGTTTAGAGGAGATGTGCGAGGCAGGTTTTTTACGCAGAGGGTGGTGAGTGCCTGGAATGCGTTACCAGGGGAGGTTGTGGAAGCAGATACATGTGCTGTATTGTTCTTTTGTTCCATATGCCTAGCAGTGAGTGACCAGTTAGAAGAATCTAATCAAGGCATGTGGGAGGTTTATTAATAATAATAATAATAATAATCTTTATTAGTGTCACAAGTAGGCTTACATTAACACTGCAATGAAGTTACTGTGAAAATCCCCTAGTCGCCACACTCTGGCGCCTCTTCGGGTACACAGAGGGAGAATTCAGAATGTCCAATTCACCGAACAGCACGTCGTTCGGGACTTGTGGGAGGAACCGGAACGCCCGGAGGAAACCCACACCGACATGGGGAGGATGTTCAAACTCCAAGCTGGGAATTGAACCCGAGACCCTGATGCTGTGAAGCAACAGTGATAACCACTGTGCTACCAATGCAAAGAGCCTTTTCTGTGCTGTAGATGTCTATTTGAGTCTAAATCATGCTTCTGAATTGATTTAACAGCGTGCAGAAAGAAGGAGCGTGGTGGAACTAATTATGAAGAATATAACTGAGTTTGAGAGGGTGGACTTGAACCCAGATCGGGGAAGTGTAGCTGTAACTTTAGGGTTTGATGTGGAAGTAGGTGTCATGGTGGCATAAGTGTCATGGTGACTCACTGTGGCATAGGAAGAGATAGATAGAGAACAATGACCTCACCTTTAATAGGGTGGCAATGTACTTTCTGATAGATTGTTGCTGCCCATAGCACAAGTAGCTGTGGGTATAAATGGTGTAATTGTAGCCATACAGTTTTAAATCCATCTTTCCTTCCATATGGTTTATGCTTCCTGTTGGGATGAAGGTCAGTTGAGTGGATGAACCCCCAAGGTCCATTGCTCCTTGGATTTGGGCCGATTCTGGGTGCAGCCAGGTCCCTTCCCAGGAATACTGCAACAAAAGAAAATAAACATTTTTCAGAAACTTTTTATGCCTCTCATTATTAGGTTGAATCTTCTGTGCAGTAGAAACGATAGCTTCAATGCCACTCTACTCCATTTTCCCACTCAACACTGGAGCTCCACACCTCTCGCCCAGACCTCCGAACCAGGCCTCTTCAGTAATGGCTGATCTGTGAGTCTTTCTAGTGCAGGTAGTGCAGGTTCTTGGGGGAGCAAACCTCGGCCCTGTTTATGGCATGAGCTACTGTATTTTGGTAAGTCTTCATTCTGGGGGATTCCGTGACCCATCGCAGGAGATTTAATGGCCCAGCCACAAGTCCATTGACTTCCGGCGAGTCTACACGATATCTGTTGCGGTTGGGGCCAGAAAATCCCACTCACTGAAAAGCTTCAGGACATTGAAACAGATTTTCTTAAATGAATGTGAATGTAAGTGGCTATGGTAGCAGGTTGTTAGGTTACAGGATGTCTAAGGCTGGGTCAGGTCTGGTCGGGAGGGGGGGGGGGTGGGGGTTGGGTAAGAGGTCAAGGGATGAGTCAGAGGGTTAAGGGGTGAGCACATGTGTGGTGAGAATCAGAGAGTATCCCAGGAGCCTTTTCATGAAAATGCCTGACCGAGGTGAGTGGCTCTGGGATGGTGGAGGGTGTTGGAGACAGCTGTGACAGGAAATCGGCGTCAACATCAGACTCGAGCTCCGGGGTGTCGGTAAAATCATCACTGCTCAGCTCCCGGGGTTCACGCCGTGGCTGAGGGCCGGCGATACCAGAAGGACCACCCCCCCATCACTAGCAGGTCCTGCAAGATGCATGATTAGACCATGGGCTGTGGGGTAGTGGGGGTGAGGGTGGTGTGGAGGTGAGGGTGGTGTTGGGGGGAGGTTAACATATGTGACATGGGAACTGTAACTCAGGGAGGTCTCACTTCCTCGTTTGAGGCCTATTTCCATCCCGGTGATGGCCATTTCCTCGAGCCCGCCGACCATGTGCAGTGCCCGCTGCTCTGCCGTAGTGAGGTGCCACAGGTCCGGAGGTCCCCCTCCAGGCTTCTCCCACTTTCTGCAGTTATGGGTGGTCTTCTAGGGTATGCGGGAAAACAGATAATGAACTGTTTTAGACAGTCTGACTCATGCAGCCCAGGTGGTTGGTAGCTGGTGGCTTCAGTGGCCATGGCAGCCGGTAAGGGTGCCAGCATATGGTCCAGAGTGGGAGTTCAGCCGCCCTCCTGGTTGGGGGCGGGATGGGTTGCTACAGTCACAGCGCTGCCTACTGGATGCCCTGAGGAGGTTGTGCAGTTTTCTACAGCACTGCTGGCCAGTTCGGATAGTGTTGTTGGTGGTGCTTACTACCTCTGCCACCTGTGCCCAGGTGAACGGCAGCGACTGGCAGCCGCCTTTCCAGGCCTGGGTATTGGGTGGCCCACCTCTCATCCATGGTGTCCAGGAGGGTCTCCAGCTTGGTGTAAGTGATCCGCTCTCGTTGCTGCCATTTTGTTGGCTGGGATGGTGTGTGTGGAGAGTGAAGTGTGTATATGCGGCTGCAGCTTGTCAGCCTCCTGAGTATCAATTGTGAATCCAGCACCGTTTCTCATTGGAATCGATTGTGTTCTATTGGCGCCTGTGGTAGCCTCTTAACAGTCGGTGAATCGGTCCAGGTGCGGCGCCGGTTTTGCTGTCGTGGAAGTCCATGAATCCTTCTCCGGCGACAACACTTGGTCTCAGGAATGGTGAATTCCGCTGAATGTATATAAGCAGCCTCGACTACCGGGCACTTTAGGAACATCAGGGATATAGCAGGATCAAACCTGTGTCTCAGACTAGGCATAATATGCAGACAGTGCAGAAACCGTATTCTTTATGCTATTGCAAATTGAATATTGGCATAATCCCATAGCATATCCCATATCCCATACACTACCCCACATCTCTTCACCAATATCAGCTATCGAGTCTTTTTCCCAAGACTGCAAGATACCCAATGTACTAACACAGGATCTAGAACACAAGGTACCATAAAACTTGCTAATTAACTGTTTAGACTCTGCAAAAATGTTGATTTTTTTTTTCCACTAGAAAAACTGAAGCGCTAAGATGCAGGGTTGTTTTTCCAGGATAAAGTCGCAAAATTGAAGATTTTAAGAAAAGGAGTTTCTCAGGATGTCAAATTGTTGGCTTAGCTGTAAAAAGAATGACAGGAAGCCTCACTGAACATAACTCCCACCCTACAAATACTTCGATTTCTCCAGGTATCAAATCCATGGTCCATAAGATCTGATGGGAAGTCCAAGCTGCCCTGGATGGGAGAGAGAGGGAAGTCAGTATAGATGTCCCTTATAGCTGGTAGATCATTCTCCACACTCCAAGAGTAATAATAATAGAATTTTCACTTCTAACAGAACCTGGCTTAATGGGTGAATCACCAGAAAGGTTTCGAAGTGTGGTAGTGAGCGGGAACTGCCAGGAGCTTCCCACCGTTCAGCCTGGTGAGGCCGGGAACACTATTCAATGTTAATTGGCCCACTTAATGAGGCCCCATGGGCATCACACCACAAATGAAGGCTTGCCAGCCCATTCCCCTGGACTGCGCTTCCAGCCCCCCTTCCCCCCCCCCCCCCCCCCCCCCCCCCCCCAGCTAACAATGTTGAGCAGCACTTAAACAGCATTTGCACAGCCGACCCCACTCAGCTCGTAGCCAATGGCACCAAGAAGACCGGTCCCAAGATTTGGAGACTCCTATATGCGGTGGAGGCTAGGAAGGTGTGATGTTCTCTGCTGTGTCTATCAGGATGCTCAGAGAATGTAGTGTTAACAAAGAACATCAAGCTGAGTTATTGAACAAAGCTGATTTATTTTAACTACTAAATTAAAGATTCAATGAGGAATACGTTATTAAATAAAACAATACGATATATCTTACAACAGTACTCTATGCTATGCATCTAATCTCTCTCATGCCTCAGAACCTACTCCCAGAATCCCAGAAGTCACATGATATCACTGCTCCTTATCTCCATCATGTGGTGAAAAGTATCATTACCTTATTGTTAACCCTTTGTATACCTTACAATACGCATGTTGTTATATCCCCTTTCTTTGACGATGATTGTACATCATAACAAACATTTGTATACGATCAGTACATGTAACTGCATATTATGTGTTAACAATGTGTTTTTACCTTTTACAGTCCATCGATTGAGTCTGTACTCAGTATTCACTGTGATGATGTAGTATATAACCAACAAGTTCAATCGATCAGGTTTTTGACTGATGCCGCTGTTGAACCTTTGCTGCCTGTGCTTGTGGTGTTGATTTCTTGTCTCCTTGGCCCAAAAAAACAATTGGATTTCTGGTCCTTGAGCAAGTACCAACTCTTCCAATTTGTTGGAATTATGTATTTTTCTGAACAATGTCCTGCAGTCCCTTGCTCAGTTGCAAAATGGATTGCTTTCCATACGGCATGGTTTGTCAAGTGTGATCTCCAGTCTCAACACTTTGTGGCCATTGAATTGCAATGCATTGGTGAGTTGTTCTTTGGTTTCAAAGTCATATCTTTGTACAAATTCTGTTGTTCTGTAGTTACTCTTTCTGTTCTCAAGATATAGTGGATCTAGAAATTCCCTCTAGTGGTAGTGTTACAGCTAGGTTCGTGATTAACTCTTTAGTTACATGTCTGTCTACATATCATTACGTTAGTGTGGTGACCAGAATTAAATACTATATACCAAGTGTGGCCTAACTGGAGTTTGTGGAAACTTTTTTTTATCCAGAGGTTGGGAGTGTGGAATTCGCTACCTGAAAGGGTGGTGGAAGCAGAAATCATCATAATATTTAGGAAGTATTTAGATGTGTACTTGAAATGCCAAGACTAAGGGCCAAGTTCTGGAAAATGGGATTAGAATACTTAGAAAGTTGTTTTTGGGGACTTCTGGTGGCGGTCATGGAGTGAGAGATCGCTTATTTGGTAGCTCCCGCTCGTGGTGGACTTTTGGGGATTTGATCGGAAAAATTGGAGACTGGTGAGGTAGAGAGGAGGAATCCCCCACCGGTTTATGGAGTCTTGGACCTGAAGTGGTCTGCAAAGAAGAGATTGTTGGGCAAAAAAGAGAGTAGAGTCTGCAGCACAGGAAAACATGGCGGAGGTTCAGGAACTGGGATTGCCGGCCCAGTGGTCAATGGAGCAGCTGGTGAAATTCCTTCAGGAGAGCTTCGCCAAGCAAAGACAGGAGTACCTGGACCCAATTAAGATGAGGATTGATTGGGTGGAGAAAAAATTGGAAGCCCCGGGACTGGCAATCAAGAAGGTGGAAGAAGCGGAGGCTGAGCATGAGGACCAGCTAACTGCGATGGCAGTGGAGATAGATGTGATGAGGGACCACCAGAAAAGGCTGCAGGAGAATGTGGAGGATCTGGAGAACAGGTAGCGCATGCAGAATTCGAGGATCGTTGGCCTCCCGGAGGGCATCGAGGGATCGGACGCAGGTACAATATGCGCGTATGTTTGAGAAGCTGCTGGGCGAAGGTGCGTTTGCTCAACCCTTGGAAGTGGACAGAATGCATAGAGTGCTTGCGAGGAAGCCACAGATGAATGAGCCGTCGAGGGCGATGGTGGTGTGAATGCCTGGATAAGGATCAGATCTTGAGGTGGGCCAGGCAGACAAGGAGCTGCAAATGGGAAAACAACGAGCTGCGCATTTATCAGGACTTGGGTGCAGGGCTGTCCAAAAGAAGGGCGAGCTTCAACAAAGTTAAATCACCCCTGTTCAAGAAGGGGGTGAAGTTCGGCATGTTGTACACAGCTCATTTGTGGGTCACTTACGAGGGTCAAGGCAGTCCTTGACGGATGAGGCGATTAACTTTGTTAAGGACAGGGGACTGGCAGGTGATGGAGGACATTGAACTTGGGGGTGAGTAACTATGTACCTATGCTGCTAAATTTCTTTTCTTTATGGGCTGTGTATGTAGTGTTTTTGTACCAATTTTTTGGGTAGTTTCTCAGTTTTGTATGTGGGTTAACTTTGTTCTTGTGAGGCGATGGTGGGTGGAATTTTCTTCTTTGTGTTTGTTGGGGATTGTGATGTTTTGCATATGTATGTTTGAGCGGGGGGAGGGGAGGGAGATCAGTGGGGGGTAGGATGCTTGGCGCCATGGGCGGGGGCTATCAGGCTAGCTGGGCGGGCTAGCTCATGGAAGCGCAGTGGGGGTGGGAGCAGGTGATAAGTTTGCTGAGGGGATTGGGATTGTTGTTTTGTTAGTGGGGGGAGGGGGGAATTGTTCTGCTGACCAGGGAGGGACTGGTGTGGGGCGACAAATTGGAGGTCAAGGATGGGCCTGAGGAGGCGCGGGAAGCGAGCTGGAGGCTGGCCTAAGAAGGGTGATGGTTGATCGGCAGGGGGGAGAGGGGCGGGGTGCTCCCTGACCAGGCTGATCACATGGAATGTGAGGTCAAGAGGGCTCGCGTTTCTGCGCATTTGAAGAGTTTGTAGGCGGACATGGTAATGCTACAAGAGACACACCTGAGGGTAGTAGATCAGACTAGGCTGAGGAAGTGGTGGGTCGGGTAGGTATTTCATTTGGGGCTAGGCTTTAAAACTAGGGGGATTGCGATCTTGATCAACAGCGGGTGTCATTTGAAGTAGGGAATATAGTGGTGGACTCAGGGGGTAGGTATGTTATGGTGAGTGGGAGGCTGGAGGGGAAGCCAGTGGTATTAGTGAATATTTACGCACAAAACCGAGGCGACGCGGAGTTTATGAGGCGGGTGTTGGGGAAGATTCCGGACCTGGACTCGCATAAGCTGATCGGGGAGGGTTTCAATATGGTCATTGATCCGAGGTTGGATCGGTCGAGTTCAAGGACAGGGAGGGTACCAGCTATGGCGAAAGAGCTAAAGGGGTTTATGGAACAGATGGGGGTTGTATACCCGCCAAGAGCAAAGGAGGTTTCTTTTTTGTCCCCACGTACATTAAAATATACTCCTGGATTGATTTTTTCATTTTGAACAGGGCTTTACTGGAGGGGAGGGTGGATGCCGAGTATTCGGCGATTGTTGTGTCAGACCTTTCCCCACACTGGGTGGATTTGCGGGTGAGTAACCTGCAATGGAGATTGGATGTATGACTGTTAGCAGATGAGGGGGTGTGCTGCAAATGAGGGAGGCCATTTAGAGTTATTTGGAAATAAATGACACGGGGGAAGTTTTGGCAGGAACGGTATGGGAAGCGCTGAAGACGGTGGTTAGTGGGGAGCTAATTTCGATACGGGCTCATAGGGAGAAAGTGGAGCGGGTGGAGATGGATAGGCTGGTTAGGGAGATACTTTGTGACACCTCAGAGGTGGGATTGTCGAAGGAGCGGCTGAAGCTGCAGATGGAGTTTGGTCTGTTTTCCACAGGAAAGGCGGTGGGGCAGTTGAGGAAGGCGAGGGGGGTGGTGAGAAAGAGGGAGGTGGCAAGAGTGGAAGAGTGAAGACAAGAGGGGGGAACACGGTCTTCGATCCTACGGGGTTGAATGGGGTTTTCAAGGAGTTTTATAGTCAGCTGTATGAGTCGGAACCCCCAGCTGGGGTGGTGGGAATGAGGCAGTTTTTTGAAAGATTGGAGTTTCCAAAGGTGGATGGAGGGTCGCTGGAGGGGTTGGGAACCCCGATCGGGACTGTAGAAGTAGTAGAGGGATTGGAGGCAAGGCTCCGGGACCGGATGGCTACTCTGTGGAACTTTACAAGATGTTTTCTGGAATGCTGGTCTCTTGCTGGTGAGGGCATTTAATGAGGCAAGGGAGCGAGGTGTCCTTCCCCCAACAATGTCGCAGGCTTCGATCTCATTGATCCTGAAGCGGGAAAAGGACCTGAGCAATGCGGGTCAGACAGAACAATCTCCCTACTGAATGTCGATGCCAAATTGCTGGGCAACATTTTAGCCTCAAGGATAGAGGACTGTGTTCCAGGGGTGATAGGGGAAGACCAGATGGTGTTTGTCAAAGCAGGTGTTTTGTTATGCTCTGACGTAGCATAAGCTGCTTCCTTGATGTGCACTCTGACAAAGGAAGGTTCAGACTTGGAGATAGCTTTAACACATTTATTAAACTTTTAACAATTCTCCTACTTGGATTCGACTCTCCTGTTAAAGCTGCTATAGCTACTCAGACTGACGAACCAGTATGCTACGATCCAGTTGGTGAGTGTGATGTGTTGAAGCAACCCTGTGTACTCACTAAGTGTCTCCACTGGAAAGAGGAAGATCATGTGTGCTGTGTCCTTTTATATGGGTTGGTGTAATGCCCCCCTGTGGTAGTCACCTCTGTGTGTATTGTGAATGCCCATTGGTCGTGTCCTATCTCACTGGCCTATTGGTTGAATGTCTGTGTGTCATGTCTCTGGTGCTCCCCCTAGTGTCTATATAGTCTAGGTGTATTTACATTAACCCCTTGTGCATCATTTACAGTGATGCATATCACCACAGCAGGCAGCTAATAGCTAACGTTAAAAGGCTCCTAAATGTAATCATGATGCCTTCCGACAGGAGGGAGGCAGAGGTAGTGGTCGCTATGGACTCAGAAAAGGCCTTCAACCGGGTGGAATGGAATTATTTGTGGGAGGTCCTGGACGATTTGTGTTTGGGCAGGGCTTTACCTGGGTACGGGTATCAGGCACCAGTGGCGAGTGAGCGGACGAACCGGGTGAGTTCAAACTACTTTATACTGCACCGGGGGACAAAGCATGGATGTCCTCTCTCCTCACTGTTGTTTGCATTGGCTATAGAGCCATTGGCGATGGCGCTGAGAGCTTCAAAGGACTGGAAGGGGTTAGTTCGGTGGGGGGGGCGGGGGATGGAACACAGGGTCTCGCCCTACTCCTATATATTTCTGACCCGTTAGGGGGGATGGGGAGATTATACGGATCTTAGGGGAATTTGGCCGATTCTTGATATACAAATTGAATATGGGTAAAAGTGAGGGTTTTGTGATCCAGGCGAGGTGGCAGGAGAGGGGGCAGGCGAGGGGGCAGGAGAGGGGGAAGGCCAGGGGGCAGGGGGAGCTGCCCTTTAAAGTGGTGGGAGGGGGTTTTCGTTACTTGGGTATTCAGGTGGCACGGGGATGGGAGCAGCTACATAAATTAAACTTGACCCGGTTAGTTGAAAAAATGAGGGAGGACTTTTGAAGGTGTGACATGCTCCCGTTGTCACTGGCGGGGAGGGTCATGACCGTAAAAATGACGGTCCTCCCATGATTTCTGTTTGTTTTCCAGTGCCTCCCTATTTCTATACTAAAGGCTTTTTTTAAGCGGGTGAATGTGGTGATCTCTGTGGGTTTGTATGGACGGGTAAAGCCCCGCGAGTAAAGAACCTTCTTTAGAAGGTTCTAACCGCTGTTAGAGCAGAGCCGAGCCCGGGGGGGGGGGGGGGGGGGGGGCTGCGACTGCCAAACTTTAGGATCTATTACTGGGCGGCAAATATTGCCATGTTTCGAAAGTGAGTAGTGGGGGAGGGGTTGGTGTGGGAGCGGGTAAAGGCGACTTCATGTAAGGGCACAAGTTTGGGAGCATTGGTAACAGCTCCTTTGCCGTTCTCGCCGGCCCGGTACTCCACAAGCCCAGTGGTAGTGGCGGCTCTGAGAGTTTGGGGGCAGTGGCGGATGCACAGGAGAGTGGAGGGAGCGTCGGTGTCGGCTCTAAATTGTGGAAATCACCGATTTGTCCCGGGGAGGCAGGTTGAGGGGTTTTGGAGGTGGCAGAGAGCAGGGATTGAGAGGCTGGGAGATCTATTTATTGATGGGAGCTTTCCATGTTTAGAGGATTTGGAGGAGGAGTTTGAATTGCCGGGAGGGAATGGATTTCGATATCTGCAGATAAGGGACTTTGCGCAAAGGCAGGTTTCGACCTCTCCACTTCTACCGCCGCAGCATAGTTTCTAGAACAGGGATGGGGAGGGGAAGGTTTTGGAAATCTATAAAGAACTCATGGAGTGGGAGGAAACTCAGATAGATGAGCTAAAGCATAAATGGGAAGATGAGCTAGGAGGGGAGGTAGAGGCGGGTCTGTGGGAGGATATTCTGAGCAGAGTCATGCTCTGTCCTCATCATGTGCCAGGCTCAGCCTGATACAATTCAAACTAGTTCACCGGACACACATGGCAGTGGCCCGGATGAACAAGACCTTTTGGAGTGGAGGACAGGTGTGAGGTGTGCGGGAGGGCCAGAAAATCATGTCCACATGTTTAGGGCAGGTCCAAGCTTAGGGGGTACTGACAGGGATTTGCGGATGTCCTGACAACGGTGCTAAAAATGAGGGTGGCGCTAGGTCCAGATGATTTTTGGAGTGTCGGAAGATCCGGGAGTCCAGCGGGCGAGAGCGGCTGACGTTTTGGCCTTTGCCTCCTTGACAGATATTGCTAGCGTGGAGGGACTCGAAGACCCCAACATCAGGGGTTGGGTTAGTGACATGGCTGGCTTTCTCAGGCTTGAGAAAATTAAGTTCTCCCTGAGAGGGTCAACGTTAGAGTTCATTCGGAGGTGGCAGCCGTTTATCAACTTCCTCAGAGAAAACGAAACTGTCAGCAGATTCAATGCGGGGGGGGGGGGGGGGGGGGGGTAGGAGAAGGCTATTTTGTGTTTAGAGTAGGCGGGAACAGTGGGAGATGAAGGGATGGGTTACTCACTAAACTGTGTTTACATTTGTATTTGTATCGTTTATTGTTATAAAACCATAAATGCCTTAATAAAATGTTTTTAAAAAAAGAAAGTTGTTTTTGACTACTGCAGATGCGATGGGCCGAAGGGCCCTGTAGCCAGGCTGGCCACGCAAAATGGACACTGAGCCAAACTAAAATGGAAGGCTGCTGGGAAACAGACAGTTCAGCCAGAACAGCAGTCTGCAAAGAGCAGTTTGCATTCTGCAGCAGCAGAAACCAGTTTGGGCTCAGGTGGAAAGACCTTAGCTAGGTGCAAATGGCAAAACGCTTTGCATGCTAATGAGGCCATCAGACTTGAACACCCACACAATAGATACATTTGGTTCTGAATGGACACATTCCAATCAAGACCCAGACATCGAGGCACCAGAAACCTCCGAACAAAAGGACATAAGAAACGCCCCCTCCATCACGGAGACCCCCTCGCATTGGGGAATTAATCCAGTATCGATAAGAAATTGATCCAATAGGTAGAGCCCGCCCGAGAAGAGGGAAGGACAACGGAACCCCTATAAAAGATAGGGACCTCGTGTTGTCCGGTCTGTTAAACCTGTGCTCCGGCCCCGACTGACACCTGGTATCCTGACTCCAGCCGTTGAGCACCAGCCGCCGAAACCGTAAGTTCAACGCTCGCTACGCGATCCAAGCCCGCTAGACTCCCAAGTGCCAGAACGCTTGCTGAAGGCTGCAGACAAAACCAGGACGAAGGCCTCGTTCTCTGACCTTGCCTGTTCCTGTTAGATAAGTATTCTGTTTGCTTATGTTTAGTTGTAGCTTAGTCTCTTAGTGTGTGTGTGCATGAGTATTTATTATTAACTGTATAATAAATATTGATCGTTTGAACTTGACTAATCGGTGTATCGTCTTTATTACTTTGAATTTGACCTTGGAATACTTGTGACGTTGCCTATACGGCAGCTGGCGACTCCAGAGCTTAAATAATTACATAGAACAGAGCCTAGCAGTGTTAAGCACACGTCGAACTCGGAGGCGTGTTAATACACTCCAATAAACGCGTTTTACGCCCATAGTAAAACGTGCAACATTTAGTGGCGACATCCGCCGGGACCCTGTTGCAAGTGGAAACACCACAGTGTCCAGGACCCTGAAATTTGAATTAGAACTCCAAATTGCAGAGAAAGAAAGAGATCACAAGTATTCAAGGTGTTCAAAATAATAAGCGAAATTCGGAAGTGTGTTTAGTGCATGCGTACTAACAGGGCTGTAAGGTAAAACTGAAAGCTTTTTGTTGCGACAAACTTTCGGTAGTTTTGTAATCGGAAAATAGCGTAAGCCGTACCCTTTTTCGAAACACCACCCCAGCAACCCCCTGTTCCAAATTATAAAAAGAGAGTCAGAGGAAATGGCCATGCAGGCAATGGAACGTCTGATGGACCCAGAAAGGTTTGTGGTCGCAGCGACCAGCAGCAGTAGCAGAGTAGGCCAGTGTCCCACGTGGGAGCTGGAACTCCGCAAATATTTACAAGGAAAGGGATGGCCCCTTTGGAAAGAGTTTTGTGCAAATGAGGAGACAGGTCCCGGAAGTATAGGTCATACTTGGTGGGAGAACCTCTCTCAAATACACAAAAAGAGTTTAGGTAAAGCACGCAAGCCGATGGCGATTGTGTCCTGCTTGGCACAGTTGCGAGGCGCAGAGGAGGTCATCAGGACGCTCCGGGCAGATTTAGAGGAAAGGAACCGAATGAGTAAGGTCGATGTCAGGGACATCGAGAAAGAAAACCTGGATCTTAAAGGGAAGTTGGCAGAGAAGGGTAGAGAGGTGGATGATGCCAAGAGGGCTCACCAGTCTTGTCTAGCTCATCTGAACAGTTCCCAGACCCAGTATGAGAAAGCCTATCAGGACGTGCAACGTGCCGTTCTGATAAGACAGGAATCGGAGAAGCAGGTGGAGGCATTGCAGAGGCAATGTTCGGATCTCAAAGCAGCTTTGAGAGCACTCCACGCTGCAACGACCGAACAAAGACAAAGCACAGTTGACCACGCGAAATGCAGAAAACAGATTGCGGAACTGCAATCTCTGCTTTCGGTGCAGAATGGCTTCCAAAGCACCTTTGGAGCTCAGTTAGATGGGGAAAATGCCCCAGATTGGCAGGAATTAAGCGAGACAGCGCAGCGTTATGTTCAGGGAACATGTGCGCCCGCAGCTCAGCAGAAACGACAGGCACCCCAACCCCCCACAGCTCAGATCATAACCGCACCCATGAATCCCGTAACCACACAGAGGAAAGCCGAATCAGAAGGCGCCCCAGACATAACTTACACCACCCCTTTAACAGTAACCCAGCTAAGGGACGCTTGTGAAAAGATCACTCCGTTCCTCCCCACCGCAGACCCCCACCAGTTCTTCGCGAAAGTAAAACAGCAGGCTACCATGTACGGCCTGGATGAGAGAGAGCAGGTTAAGCTCACCGTGTTGAGCTTAGACCAGAGTGTAGTGGCAGCCCTCCCCGACCCACAAAACGTGGCAGGAGGCAGCCTAGAGGAGATGCACACTGCCATTTTAGATGCCATCGGGTACAATAGAGGTGACCCCGTAGAAGGCTTGAATAAGTGCAGGCAGAAGAGATCTGAACACCCCACAGCATTCGCCGGAAGGCTGTGGATTCACTTCAGCGCAGTTTTCGGACAGCTAGATAGAGCGCATTTAACCCGCGAAAACATGGTTAAGTGGACGCGCACAATTATCTCACACGCAACAGAAGCAGGACAGAGCGCTTGCAATAATTACGACCCCTCAGAAGAGGCCCATAACGAAAAATGGGTCCTCAAAAGATTGTCCCGCGCTTGGGAGCAATCGCTTCAGGCAAAAGCAAAGGTTAGATCCCCAGAAGAGGCTCAGGCTGCTGCAGATATCCAAGCAGTCAGAGAGCACCAGAAGCCCGCATGGGTAAATGAAGGCAAGAGCAGCCCTCAACAGAAAGGACAGGAATGCTATAACTGTGGACAGTTAGGGCATTGGGCAAAAGAGTGTAATGCACCCCAGCGATCTCAGAGAGGCCAGCAGACAGGCACTCTGAACCGCAACAAAGCAAAACCCATCCACAATGTAGCAGTACAGTCAGGACCCACCAATGTGGACGAGACGAACTGACGGTGTTCGGGCTCCCCCACTTGGGTCTGTGACACACTATGGGACTCATCAGGGAGGCCCGTAGTCACGGCAAAAGTCAAAGGGAAGCCCATAGAGTTATTGTGGGACACAGGAGGATCCCGCACCACCATTAACTCCACAACCACGGCACACGCAGACACGTGGCCGACCACCTCCACCATCACACTTAGCGGGTTCACCGGACACTCGCAGCAGGGACATATCACAGCACCCGTAGCGATCCAGCTAGGGAACATTAGCACAAGGCACCCCGTAGTTTTAGTAAATCTTCCCCGGACAGCAGAACACATCCTGGGGATCGATTTCATGAACGCACACAGCTTGTCGTTCGACCCAGTGAACCAGTGTGTCTGGCGAATGGCGAGATCAGACAGAGCCCCAGCCACCCTCACAGTAGGAGACTACGCTAATCGGATTAGCGCAGTGGGAGAGTACTCATTCGACCTGACTACACTCCACACCGACAGACAAATTAAGGCCCTACTAAACAAACACAGGACAGCATTTGCAAGTCACCGTCATGACTGTGGCAGAATGACTGGACAAGTTCATGTTACCGGACAGGACCCCCGACCGCAAAAGCAGTATAGATTTCCCCTCGAGGCAGAGGTGGAAATAGAAAAGGTTATAGGCAGCTTGTTGGACCAAGGTGTACTGAGAACGGTAGCCTCCACCAACAATGCCCCTATTTGGCCAGTGAGGAAGCCCGATGGATCATGGCGTCTGACCATCGATTATCGGGAACTCAACAAAGTAACCCCCGCAGTAGCCCCAACGGTAGCTACTAGTCCCGAGACCATGCTCAAGCAGGGTCTCAACGCCAAGTACTTCACGGTATTGGACATCAGTAATGGATTCTGGTCAATACCATTGGCAAAAGCGTGCCAATACAAATTCGCATTCACTTTCAAAACTCAGCAGTACACGTGGACATGCCTCCCACAAGGATTCCACAATTCACCCTCCATTTTCCACCGACAGCTGGCAAGTGGATTAGAGAAATTTTCCCGACCCGAATGTCTGGTACAGTATGTAGACGACCTACTACTGCAGACAGACACAAAGGCAGAGCACATTTCGCTTCTGGCCGAACTCCTGGAACTCTTGACTGAAATTGGCTGTAAAGTTAACCCGAAAAAGGCCCAAATATTGGAAAGTAAAGTGATGTATTTGGGATCAGTCATCACGCACGGCAAACGCGAGATCGAATTCAAAAGAATTGATTCGATTGTCAAATTGCCCCTTCCCCAAAATGTATCAGCCCTCCGGTCGTTTTTAGGACTGGTTGGCTATTGTCGGAACCACATCGACGGATTCGCGACAAAAGCCGCCCCACTTTCAGACCTCCTTAAGAAAGGAGCCCCCTGGGAATGGCTTCCGCAGCATACAGGCGCTGTGGAAGAGTTGAAACGAGCCCTTAGTGCAGCACCCGCGCTGCTAGTCCCCGACCAACTTTCACCGTACGCAATAGAGGTAGCGAGCACCGATCTGACCCTCTCGGCCGTGTTGCTTCAGGAACGGCACGAGCAGCTAAGACCAGTGGCTTATGCCTCCCGACTGTTAGACCCAGTAGAACAAGGATTTTCGGCCTGTGAGAGGCACCTCCTTGCTGTCTTCTGGGCAGTACAGTACTTTTCCTACATAACCGGACTAAACCCCATCACCATTCTAACCGAACACACACCCACACAGCTACTACTAGACGGTCGACTGAAGGACGGTTCAGTTAGCCAGATTAGGGCAGCTAGGTGGACCCTACTTTTACAAGGACGGGACATTACAGTGAAACGGACACGCACCCACACATACTTAGCAGACAACCTCCAATACCCAGGACAGCCCCATGACTGTGAAATTGTAGCTCCCCTGCATAACACAGGACCCTTTTTAGCCAAAACACCCCCCAGGAAGATAGGGAACCCGAAACAAAGCCCCCAGCCCACAGACACGTGTGGACCCTTGAGGATTTATGTAGACGGTTCCTCCACAGTTTTAAATGGTGAGCGTATCACAGGATGCGGCATCTATGTAGAGGACGCGCAGGGGCGCGCTCTCGAAGAAATCGCTCTTAAGTTACCAGGTCACTTAGGCGCGCAGGCAGCAGAGCTAGCAGCCATAGCGTACATAGTGGACCACCCCGATTCTTTCCCCAGCCCAGCAGACATATATTCAGACAGCTTATATGTCTGCAATAGCCTGACAGATTTTCTGCCCCTGTGGAGGACACGAGGTTTTGTCTCCGCAGACGGAAAACCCCTTCCATCAGCCCCTCTACTCCAGCATATTTTAGCGAAAGCGAAGGACAGGACCTTCGGCATAATAAAAGTAAGAAGTCACCATAGGTCATCACCCCCTGGGAATGTAAAAGCCGACGCGTTGGCTAAGGCAGGTTCCAGGAGAGGACACTTATGGACCCCCCCAGCTAGCGCACCAGCTAGCGCCCCTGTGAGCGCAGTCCAAGTCTCACAGACTGACATTAAAGATCTCGTGGCAGCACAAAAACAGGACAGAGACCTCAGGGAGGTTTTCAAGGGAAACTTTGTGCCTGCTTACGAGCACTTTAAACACGCACTGACCACACATGAGGGTGTGATCATTAAGGACCGACTTTATGTGGTCCCACAGCAGGACAGGAATCAGATGATTGCCTTGTTCCATGACGGACACGGGCATCAGGGAATTGATGCAACAACGAGGCACCTCAGGCAACTCTGTTGGTGGCCTGATCTCAGGAATGATGTAACGCACTACATAGAGAATTGCCTGATTTGTGCTCAGAATAACCCGGAGCGGTATTCTAAGAAAGCACAACTTCGGCATACTCGCCCAGTTAACGGCCCTTGGACAAACCTCCAGATCGACTTTATAGGTCCATTGCCCCCTTGTAGGAATGGCTATAAATACGTTCTGGTGGTGATAGATACCTTTACCAAGTGGGTAGAGGCATTTCCCTCACGAACAAATACAGCAAAGACAGCTGCAAAGATCCTGACCCACCACATCTTCACGAGATGGGGTTTACCCCGAAGTATCGATTCGGACCAGGGATCTCACTTTACAGGACGGGTCATGAGGAACGTCCTGACAATATTCGGAATCAAACAGAACTTCCACATTGCGTATCATCCACAGTCCAGCGGGATTGTGGAGCGCATGAATCGGACCCTAAAAACTACCCTTAGGAAAATGGTTCAAGAGAACAATTCCACATGGGATTCAGTGCTCCCCTTTGCACTTATGTTCATAAGGAACACTGTCTCCACATCGACAGGATACACACCACACACACTCATGACCGGACGCCCTATGAAAGGTACAGAATTCCTTTTAGGACTGGACATGACAAACCCCGAAGTGACGGCCCTCACACATGAAAAGGCAGTTAAAGATCTAGTTGAGACTGTGAGGTCTGCACAGCTCGCAGCCGCAGTCCAGCTAGGGAAACGCCGACAGCAACGTACTGCCTGTTTCAATAAGACCGTACACACCACAGAATTCCAAGTTGGGCAACAGGTAATGTTATCTGTTTATAACCCCAGCAGTTTTTTGGCTCCAAAATATTCCGGTCCCTACTCAATTTCGGACAAAATTAGCCCCTCCGTGTACAGAATAAAGTATCCTAATGGGAAGACCGCGTGGTTCCATATAAACCAGTTAAAGGCATATGGAACACAGGCCAACCATGCTCACCATGTCCTGCTGGATGCAGCAGAACACTTCACCCCGCCCACCAGAGACACTTTTCCACCATCCCCCTCACAGACCAGTTCATCAACGGACTCGCCCACGACTCCGCCCACAGACCACTACAGACCACGCCCCGACACGCCCACAAGCTGCCACAGCAGAGACAGTAGGACAGACACTGACTCTGAAGACAGCGACAGCACACAGCCATACAGCCCACACTGCACCACCTACGACCCCGACTCCAGTGACCCCATGGAAGTCACTTACCTCAAAAACCCCGAACCACCACCCGACCCCGACTACCCCGACAACACACTCGACGCTACACAATGGCACAGGGACAATTCCTACAGACTTGTCCGCAATGACGAGAGTGACCCCCGGTCACACAACTCCAAAATAGCATGCCTGATCCACACAAGGGTGTGGGATCCGGGAGAGCAGGACGACACGGTGTCTGACTCCCGACACGGCAACCCCTTTGTGACCCTGTTCACAGAGGCAGAATCAAAGTGAGGTGTCCAGATGATGTAAGATAGGAATCGTTTGAGGGAAACGATGTCCTTTCTGATGGAACCTGCACGTATGTTTGTCTTCGTTTTATGTTTGTTTGTTTTCAGGAATGTAAATGTTTCAGTTGGAGGATGGACATCTTCTTTTCAGCTGAAAAGATCGTGACCACCTCACATACACGTTAGCTTGTCTGCCGAAACTTTTGAGAACTTCGGTTTGATTGGAGATCTTTTCCAAAGTTGTAAGGCCACACGCCAAATAGTTTATCTGCAGATATCTCTGAGAACTTCAGTGATGTCCTCAGTTGGAGCATCTTGGCTCCCTTGGTTTTTAGGTGCCCCTCTATTCGGCAAAATAGAGGCTGCAAGTCATGGTAAACACATTCGTACCCGTTTCTTTCCAGGTTACTCAGGCAGTGGACAAACGGCACTGAGGACCCGCCCTGTCTGAGAACCAACCCTTGGTCAGCCAAGCTCGGGTATGGCACAGCACGCCCTACCCGGGGATTCCATCCAACTCGTACCCGTAGCGGCCCATACGCAACTCATTCGGACGTTTCTTTCCAAATTTGTTTTCATTTTAGGTTAGGTAGCCCTTCGGCCACCATCCCACATGCTATTTACATCCGGGAACATTCGGATGGTAAATCAGCAAAGCCTGCGAGACGGCTCGCAGAAGGAAGGATTGTTAGGTGTATGCTGGTCTTTAAATTCGCTTTTGAAAAAAAATGAGGGGAGTCACAGGGTGTGACTTAGCCAGTCATTTTAAAGGGTCAATTGGGATTTGAAAGACAGATGCACTAACAAGTAAAGGTCTTAAACTGTGTATTGACAGATACTGTGCTTGATCCCAAAGGTTTCAAAGGACGAGACAGAGGTCGAAGCCAGGATTGTCAATACCGGAGGAAGAAGGAAGAGAAAGAAGAAGAACAGCAAAATGATGGAAGCCCACTTATTACTATTTAATGTCATATGTATATGTGTGGAAACAAGACACGTTTCCCCCACAACCCCCACCGTAAATGTTAGTACAGCAAACCCCCAGTGCTCAGCTCTGATCAGCGAGGTTCAGACCTGGTGTACTAAATTCATGACGTGGTACTCCATGTCCTACATAATCGAATCACTGTTGGTGATTGCGATCCTCACCATCCTAGTGCAGACCCTCAGGTTGAGGAAATGGAAGAGGAGAGCCTCTCGTTCCAGCACCTCACCCATCTATAGAGTGCAATCCCCCATCTTCGGATTCCACCAAACCCCTCAACCCCTCACTGATTACAACACTCTGTAAATAAAATTCAGCCATGTATTATATTGTTCCATACTCGACTGCCGAGTTGGGAAGTGTTATGTTGTGGTGTGAATGGTTAAGATTTTAGAGTGATTAAATGTTTAAGTTAAGGTTAAGGTTAATAGTGATAGGTAGAGGTTCCCAATTGTAGTAATGCATGTCCCTTTGACATAGGGCCAAGTAGAAATGTTAGTTAAATTTTTTTTTCTCTTCTTCCCATAGTTTAGAACAGAGTAGAACAGGAACTGGCAAGAGGTCAGAACACAAGGAGGCAAAGTACATAGGTGATCCTTCACAATAGTATGATTGTGAGGATCACAAGGAGGGAATGTAGCCAGGCTGGCCACGCAAAATGGACACTGAGCCAAACTAAAATGGAAGGCTGCTGGGAAACAGACAGTTCAGCCAGAACAGCAGTCTGCAAAGAGCAGTTTGCATTCTGCAGCAGCAGAAACCAGTTTGGGCTCAGGTGGAAAGACCTTAGCTAGGTGCAAATGGCAAAACGCTTTGCATGCTAATGAGGCCATCAGACTTGAACACCCACACAATAGATACATTTGGTTCTGAATGGACACATTCCAATCAAGACCCAGACATCGAGGCACCAGAAACCTCCGAACAAAAGGACATAAGAAACGCCCCCTCCATCACGGAGACCCCCTCGCATTGGGGAATTAATCCAGTATCGATAAGAAATTGATCCAATAGGTAGAGCCCGCCCGAGAAGAGGGAAGGACAACGGAACCCCTATAAAAGATAGGGACCTCGTGTTGTCCGGTCTGTTAAACCTGTGCTCCGGCCCCGACTGACACCTGGTATCCTGACTCCAGCCGTTGAGCACCAGCCGCCGAAACCGTAAGTTCAACGCTCGCTACGCGATCCAAGCCCGCTAGACTCCCAAGTGCCAGAACGCTTGCTGAAGGCTGCAGACAAAACCAGGACGAAGGCCTCGTTCTCTGACCTTGCCTGTTCCTGTTAGATAAGTATTCTGTTTGCTTATGTTTAGTTGTAGCTTAGTCTCTTAGTGTGTGTGTGCATGAGTATTTATTATTAACTGTATAATAAATATTGATCGTTTGAACTTGACTAATCGGTGTATCGTCTTTATTACTTTGAATTTGACCTTGGAATACTTGTGACGTTGCCTATACGGCAGCTGGCGACTCCAGAGCTTAAATAATTACATAGAACAGAGCCTAGCAGTGTTAAGCACACGTCGAACTCGGAGGCGTGTTAATACACTCCAATAAACGCGTTTTACGCCCATAGTAAAACGTGCAACAGCCCCCTCCGTGCTGTATGACTCTATGACTAAGCGCAATGGAACCTTTCACACTTAATCAATGACCATTGATAGAATGATAGAATTCCTACAGTGCTGAAGGAGGCAATTTGGCCCATCGAGTCTGCACCGACCCTCTGAAAGAGCATCCTACTGAAACACACTCCTGCCCCACTGTCCCCAAATCCCACTTAACCTGCATATCTTTGGACTGTGAGTGGAAACCGGAGCACCCCGCCAAAACCCACACAGGCACGGTGATAAAGTGCAAACTCCACTTGGGGCAGCACGGTAGCATGGTGGTTAGCATAAATGCTTCACAGCTCCAGGGTCCCAGGTTTGATTCCCGGCTGGGTCACTGTCTGTGCGGAGTCTGCACGTCCTCCCCGTGTGTGCGTGGGCTTCCTCCGGGTGCTCCGGTTTCCTCCCACAGTCCAAAGATGTGCGGGTTAGGTGGATTGGCCATGCTAAATTGCCCGTAGTGTCCTAAAAAGTAAGGTTAAGGGGGGGATTGTTGGGTTACGGGTATAGGGTGGATACGTGGGTTTGAGTAGGGTGATCATGGCTCGGCACAACATCGAGGGCCGAAGGGCCTCTTCTGTGCTGTACTGTTCTATGTTCTATGTTCCACACAGACACTGACCCAAAGACAAACTGAACCCAGTGTGTTGGCGCTGTGAGACCATGTTGCCATGCCACTGTACCTCGCTTCTGCAGTTACCCACCTTGAGGAAGCACTGCAGCAGATAGTTAACTGTGATCCATCCATAGACACCCTCATCAGCTCCTGAAATAATGCGAGCCTCATGGAATTGAAATGGATAGGAGCAGATAGTATTCCGGACTTCATCAAGAATCATCCTTGACTGTGATTGGTTCTGAATTCTGAATAACAAGGCGAGTAGAAAATAATAAAGTTATTCTCATCATCATATACAAAACAGTGCATTCTAAAAATACGATTTCCTTCTTTCTAGGTACTGAGTACTTTTTAGGTACAGCAGCTTTGAAACTAAGCTTCAACTGAACTGATTCACCTCTCATGCAGCTGGAATCTGTACACCTAGGAACAGGATTATTGTTAGTGTACCTGGAGTCTGTGCACCAGGAGCAGGATTATTGTCAGTGTACCTGGAGTCTGTGCACCAGGAGCAGGATTATTGTTAGTGTACCTGGAGTCTGTGCACCAGGAGCAGGATTATTGTCAGTGTACCTGGAGTCTGTGCACCAGGAACAGGATTATTGTTAGTGTACCTGGAGTCTGTACACCAGGAACAGGATTGTTGTTAGTGTACCTGGAGTCTGTACACCAGGAGCAGGATTATTGTCAGTGTACCTGGAATCTGTATACCAGGAGCAGGATTATTGTCAGTGTACCTGGAATCTTTACACCAGGAGCAGGATTATTGTCAGTGTACCTGGAATCTGTACACCAGGAGCAGGATTATTGTCAGTGTACCTGGAATCTTTACACCAGGAGCAGGATTATTCCTAGTGCATCTGGAATATGTACACCAGGAGATAGATTATTGTTCGTACACCTGGAATCTGTACACCAGGAACAGATTTGTTGGTAATATAGCTGGAATATGTACACCAGGAGCTGGATTATTGTTGGTACACCTGGAATCTGGACACCAGGAGCAGGATTATTGTTAGTGTACCTGGAGTCTGTGCACCAGGAGCAGGATTATTGTCAGTGTACCTGGAGTCTGTGCACCAGGAGCAGGATTATTGTCAGTGTACCTGGAGTCTGTACACCAGGAACAGGATTATTGTTAGTGTACCTGGAGTCTGTGCACCAGGAGCAGGATTATTGTCAGTGTACCTGGAGTCTGTGCACCAGGAACAGGATTATTGTTAGTGTACCTGGTGTCTGTACACCAGGAGCAGGATTATTGTCAGTGTACCTGGAGTCTGTACACCAGGAGCAGGATTATTGTCAGTGTACCTGGAGTCTGTGCACCAGGAGCAGGATTATTGTCAGTGTACCTGGAGTCTGTGCACCAGGAACAGGATTATTGTTAGTGTACCTGGAGTCTGTGCACCAGGAACAGGATTATTGTTAGTGTACCTGGAGTCTGTACACCAGGAGCAGAATTATTGTTAGTGTACCTGGAGTCTGTACACCAGGAGCAGGTTTATTGTTAGTGTACCTGGAGTCTGTACACCAGGAGCAGGTTTATTGTTAGTGTACCTGGAGTCTGTACACCAGGAACAGGATTGTTGTTAGTGTACCTGGAGTCTGTACACCAGGAGCAGGATTATTGTCAGTGTACCTGGAATCTGTATACCAGGAGCAGGATTATTGTCAGTGTACCTGGAATCTTTACACCAGTAGCAGGATTATTGTCAGTGTACCTGGAATCTTTACACCAGGAGCAGGATTATTCCTAGTGCATCTGGAATATGTACACCAGGAGATAGATTATTGTTCGTACACCTGGAATCTGTACACCAGGAACAGATTTGTTGGTAATATAGCTGGAATATGTACACCAGGAGCTGGATTATTGTTGGTACACCTGGAATCTGGACACCAGGAGCAGGATTATTGTTAGTGTACCTGGAGTCTGTGCACCTCTAGCAGGATTGTCTAGTGCACACCAGGAGTCTCTACACCAGGAGCAGGATTATTGTCAGTGTACCTGGAGTCTCTACACCTGGAGCAGGATTATTGTTAGTGTACCTGGAGTCTGTACACCTCTAGCAGGATTGTCTAGTGCACACCAGGAGTCTCTACACCAGGAGCAGGATTATTGTCAGTATACCTGGAGTTTCTACACCAGGAGCAGGATTATTGTTAGTGTACCTGGAGTCTGTACACCTCTAGCAGGATTGTCTAGTGCACACCAGGAGTCTCTACACCAGGAGCAGGATTATTGTCAGTGTACCTGGAGTCTCTACACCAGGAGCAGGATTATTGTTAGTGTACCTGGAGTCTGTACACCTCTAGCAGGATTGTCTAGTGCACACCAGGAGTCTCTACACCAGGAGCAGGATTATTGTCAGTATACCTGGAGTTTCTACACCAGGAGCAGGATTATTGTCAGTATACCTGGAGTTTCTACACCAGGAGCAGGATTATTGTTAGTGTACCTGGAGTCTGTACACCTCTAGCAGGATTGTCTAGTGCACACCAGGAGTCTCTACACCAGGATCAGGATTATTGTCAGTGTACCTGGAGTCCCTACACCAGGAGCAGGATTATTGTTAGTGTACCTGGAGTCTGTACACCTCTAACAGGATTGTCTAGTGCACACCAGGAGTCTCTACACCAGGAGCAGGATTATTGTCAGTATACCTGGAGTTTCTACACCAGGAGCAGGATTATTGTTAGTGTACCTGGAGTCTGTACACCTCTAGCAGGATTGTCTAGTGCACACCAGGAGTCTCTACACCAGGATCAGGATTATTGTCAGTGTACCTGGAGTCTCTACACCAGGAGCAGGATTATTGTTAGTGTACCTGGAGTCTGTACACCTCTAACAGGAGTGTCTAGTGCACACCAGGAGTCTCTACACCAGGAGCAGGATTATTGTCAGTATACCTGGAGTCTCTACACCAGGAGCAGGATTATTGTTAGTGTACCTGGAGTCTGTACACCTCTAGCATGATTGTCTAGTGCACACCAGGAGTCTCTACACCAGGAGCAGGATTATTGTCAGTGTACCTGGAGTCTCTACACCAGGAGCAGGATTATTGTTAGTGTACCTGGAGTCTGTACACCAGGAGCAGGATTATTGTTAGTGTACCTGGAATCTGTACACCAGGAGCAAGATTATTGTTCGTACACTTGGAATCAGTACACTAACTGGTGGATTATTGGGAGTACACCTGGAATCTATACACGAGGCAGAGCATGGTCTTTTGCCCACTTGGTTTTGGCCAATGGTGGTATTATGACTGGTAGAGTCTTGGAGGCCCGAAGAGCCTGTTCCTGTTCTATATGGGGCCTCACGGTAGCATGGTGGTTAGCATCAATGCTTCACAGCTCCAGGGTCCCAGGTTCGATTCCCGGCTGGGTCACTGTCTGTGTGGAGTCTGCACGTCCTCCCTGTGTGTGCGTGGGTTTCCTCCGGGTGCTCCGGTTTCCTCCCACAGTCCAAAGATGTGCGGGTTAGGTGGATTGGCCATGCTAAATTGCCCGTAGTGTAAGGTTAATGGGGGGATTGTTGGGTTACGGGTGTACGGGTTACGTGGGTTTAAGTAGGGTGATCATTGCTCGGCACAACATTGAGGGCCGAAGGGCCTGTTCTGTGCTGTACTGTTCTATGTTCTATGTTCTATTGTTCTTTGATCTTAGATTTGGACGAGGGAACTAAATGTATCATCTCCAAATTTGTACATGATACAAAGTTGGCTGGGAGGGTGAGCTATGAGGAGGATGCCGAGATGCTACAGGGGGATTTGGACAGGCTGAGTGAGTGGGCATGGCAGGTACAGTATATTGTGGATAAATGTGAAGTTTTTCGCTTCCTGGCAAAAATAGGAAGGCAGGTTATTATTTGAATCGTGAGCAGAGCGGCAGCATCAAGAAGAAGCTTCCATTGGTGTCCACTATATTTGCCATTTTCGGGAGTTTCCCTGTTTTTTTTTCCCTCCGATTTTTGTCAGCCTTTAGGGCCGTCCTGGGCACCAAACCAAGCCGGTTTAAAAACCGGTGAAGAAACCCGCGGGAGTGTCGGGCAGCCAGAGCAGAGGCGTCGAGCCTGAAGTGCGTGGCAGTTGGAGCAGCGGAGGCGGAGCTGAACAGGAGGCAGCAGGCCCAAATCCAGGACGCAGCATTTAGAGGGGAAGATGCACATCAGGTGGCTTCTGCTTAAAATGTTTTTTTAAGAAGTTTGCAGTCCGCTCCCAGGGAAGAAATGTTTTTTAATTTTGTTTTTAAAGATTGAAGAAAGAAAGAAAAATAATAATAAGTCACTAAAGGATGTGAAAAGGTCTGCGAAAAGCAGCTGTGAAAAAGGGAGGAAAAGCAGGTTCGCTGTCAAATGACAGGGCCAGCAGTAACGCTGACAAGATGGTGGAGGCTGGACCGCATGGTGGGTCCGCACTACTTATGGTGGAAAAGATAACCGAGGTGATGGCTGTGGAACTGGAGAAGCAGTTTGCGAGGCACATGGAGGCGTTGAGGAAGGAGATGGCGGTCGCACTCAATCATTGATGGAGGAGGCAATTGCCCCGGTGAGGGTAGCTGTAGCAAAGGCAGTGGCCGAGGTGAGATAACAGGGTGAAAAGATGAGGGAAGTGGAGGAGGCCATGTCGCAGTACAGCGACCAGCTCAGCTCGATGGGAGACGAACTGCGGAGGGTGGTGGAGGTCAACAGAGGACTCCGAGCAAAGCTCAAAGATTTGGAGAATCATTTGAGGCAGCACAATCTGCGAATTATGGGCTTGCCCGAAGGGGCAAAAGGCTCGAGACCAACAGCGTACTTGCTAAGGTGCTGGTGGGATTGATGGGGGAGGGTGAGGACCCCTCCCGGTCTGAACTGGACCGAGTTCATCGGCTGACCCGCCTGTATCACACTCTCATCCTCAAAAACATGGCCCCTCTCCTTGGTGAACACTGAAGAAAAGTATTCATTCAACGCCTCTCCTATCTCTTCTGACTCCATGCACAAGTTCCCACTACTGTCCTTAACCGGCCCTACCCTCACCCTGGTCATTCTCTTATTTCTCACATAAGAGTAAGCACCAGAGACATCATGTCACACAGAGGTGACACTACCACAAGGGGGCTACCCATATAAAAGGACAGGGCACACATGCTCTTTCTCTTTTCACAGCGACATCAAGAGTGAAGGACAGGGGCAGATCAGAAGCATCACATCCACCGCATGGCTTAGACAGACTGGTTAGTTAGATTGCGTTACTATAGCAGGAGAATCAAACTCAAGTTGGAGAATTGTTTTGCAATAAATGTGTTAAAGCTATCTCCAAGTCTGAACCTTCCTTTGTCAGAGTATACATCAAAGAAGCAGCTTATTTTACATGAAAAAGCATAACACAACACACAATAATTAATATTTTACTAAAGTAATGCCCAGTATGTCCAATACAAAACCCCCTCCATGTATAGAGCAATGTTAGAATTCTCCTTACTCAAGCAAACGCATTCCAGCAGTCGCAGCCAGACTAATGTGGGCCTTCCTTTGTTTCTTTGGTGGGATGTATTTGAGCACTTTGTCTAAACAGGGTCTGAGAGACTGGCCAGCCTTGGGTGGGTCATTGGCAAAGCTGGAAATTCCCTCTGTGAACACAATAACATAACATTACCAGCCACGCGTGTCATCACAAAGTGGATCAGCCCAGACACACAGTAAACAAACACTGTATTGAGCTCCACCCTCCACCTCCGATGAATTAATTATCCTCCAGTGGTCATGACTCATTGAAAACTGGTATTAACACCCCAAAAGCTGGCAGCAAAACATGCAGCCAGGTCGCTTGCCACTCAGTAGATCACTTATGAGTATCTCCTGATTGGGCAGGAGGGGTGTCCAGGGCAGGTGAGAGCAAGGGAGAGTGATCCAGGGAGGAGCAAGTCACACTTTACTCACTGTAGAACATAGAACATACAGTGCAGAAGGAGGCCATTCGGCCCATTAAGTCTGCACCGACCCATTTAAGCCCTCACTTCCACCCTAACCTTGTAACCCCCTTCTAACCTTTTTTGATCACTAAGGGCAATTTATCATGGCGAATCCACCTAACCTGCACGTCTTTGGACTGTGGGAGGAAACCGGAGCACCCGGAGGAAACCCACAAGACACGGGGAGAACGTGCAGACTCCGCACAGACAGTGACCCAAGCCGGGAATCGAACCTGGGACCCCTGGCGCTGTGATAGCCACTTGTGCTATCGTGCTGCCCTGTTCAATGCTTTCCCTTTACAAGTCTCTATGGTATCTCATGAATGGGCAACGGGCAACAAATGCTGGCCTAACCAGTGGATGCCCACTTATTGTGAAAAAATAAATCCCCCCGTCCCCAGTGGAGGAATCAAAAAACCTATCCAAGTCACCAATGGATAGACGGGGGAGGGGGGGGGGGGGGGGGGCACAGTAACCACAATGTCTTCACTATCAACTCAAATGGTGCTGAAGGATGACAACCAGCAATCTACCCCTATTATAAAAATTAAAACAAAGGCCTCATAGTGCCAGGGATCCAGATTCAATTCCTGCCTTGGGTCACTGTCTGTGTGGAGTTTGTATGTTCTCTCCATGTCTGCATGGGTTTCCTTCAGGTGCTCCAGTTTCCTCCCACATTCCAAGCATAAGCGGGTTAGGTGGATTGGCCAGGCTAAATTGCCCCTTGATATGCAGGTTAGGGTTGCGGGGCTTCGACTTTCAATCTGTAGCTCATTCAGAAGGGTCAGTACAGACTCGATGGGCCGAATGACCTCCTTCTGTACTGTAGGGATTCTATGATTCTATGAATATTACACATTGTAAATTGTAAGTTTTTATTAAAACACATTTTATTCAAACTGGTATCAAAGTAGGTTGCAGCAAATAAACACCCCGGGAAATATTCTTCCCAACAATCAACAATACAGTTTGTACAGATTTTTCTCCTTTTTCACCCCCCACCTCCCCTGCGACAAACAGCTCCTCAAACACGGTCACAAACATCCCCCACCTTTTCTCAAACTCCCCTGCTGAGCCCCTTAACTCATACTTTATCTTCTCTAACCTCAGGAAGGTATACAGGTCACCCAACCAAGCTGCTACCCCCGGTGGCGATGCCGACCGCCACTCCAGCAAAATTTGTCGCCGTGCAATCAGAGAGGCGAAGGCCAAGACTTCGGCCTTCCTCCTCTCCATGAGCTCTGATTTCTCTGAAACCCCAAATATCGCCCCCAAAGGGTCCGGGTCCACTCCCTCCTCCACTATCCTGGCTAAGACCGTGAATACTCCCACCCAGAATCTTCCCAATTTTTCACAACCCCAAAACATGTGCAAATGATTCGCTCACCCCTGCCCACACCTCTCACACTGATCTGCCACCCCCTGAAAGAACCCACTCATTCTCGCCCGAGTCATATGCACCCTGTGCACCACCTTAAACTGTATCAGGCTCATCCTTGCACAAGAGGAGATCCCGTTTACCCTTCGCAGTGCCTCACTCCATACTCCCCAATTGATCTCCATTCCCAACTCCGCTTCCCATTTCTCCTTGATCTTCACCACCTGCTCAACTCCATGCTCCCCCAGCCACTTGTATATATATCCCTAATTCTTCCCACCCCTTCCACATCCGGAAGCAGCAGTCGCTCCAGCAGGGTGTATCCCGGCAATCCAGACCTTTCGTGCAAAGTTCCTAACCTGTAGATACCTGAACTCACTACCCCTCGGCAGCTCTACCCTCTCCCTTAGCTCCTCCAGACTGGCGACCCTTCCTCCAAATACAAATCCCTCCCCCCCCACCCCCCCGGCTCAAACCCATGATTCTCACACAGCGGCGTTAGCACCGACATCCCTTCCACCCTAAAATGCCTCCTCAGCTGATTCCATATCTTCATTGTGGACTGCACCACTGGGCTCCCTGAATATCTACTCGGAGCCATTGGCAATGCTCAAACTAGACCCCTTACAAGATTCCTCCTCCATCCTAATCCACTCTACCCCTTCTCCATCCCACCACCACCGCACCTTGTCCACATTCGCCGCCCAATGTTAATGCTGCCTCTGTCTCTGCCTCAGGGTCCTCCCCAGCCTCGGCACCTTCCCCGCCCATACAAAGTCAGAGATGATTGTGTCCACTTTCCGAAAAAAGGCCTTTGGTATAAAGATCAGGAGAGCCTGAAAGATACACAAGAACCTCGGCAGAATATTCATTTTCACCACTTGGACCCTCCCCACCAACGTTAAGTGCAGTGTATCCCACCTCTTAAGATCCACCCTGGCCTCTTCCACTAACTTTGTTAAGTTCCATTTATGGAGTCCCGTCCATTCCCTCGCTACCTGAATCCCCAAGTACCTAAACCTATCCTTCGCTACCTTAAATGGCAGCACCCCCGAAATGAGCCCGCTGTGCCAGCTCATTCACCGGGAATACCTCGCTTTTCCCTACATTCAGCTTGTATCCCGAGAACCCTCCAAACTTCCCCAACAGGCCCATAATCCTTCCCATACTCTCCAACGGATCCGAAACATACAGCAAGAGGTCATCGGCATCGAGCGACACCCGATGCTCCGTCTGTCCCCTGATTATCCCCTGCCACTCTGCCGACCCCCTGAGAGCCATCGCTAATGGCTCTATGGCCAGCGCAAACAGCAACGGCAACAGCGGGCACCCCTGCCTCGTAACCCTGTGTAAGTCAAAGCTTTGTAAGCTCATATCATTCGTCCTCACCCTCGCTCTTGGCGCCACATACAGCAACCGCACCCATGCCACAGTAAATTATAAAGTTGATACCATGTGTGTCATGTGCCAGAGTTCACACAGTTATGGACGGTGAATGCTATCTGTCTCATTGCTTGTGGGGAATTAAAAATACATACTATTCATCTTCATAACATAAATGTCACACAATATAATCAAGATATCACATAACATCTTTAATGTAGTAAAACATCTCAAGGTGCTTTACAGAGGCATAATACGGCAGAAGTTGAAATTCTCTTTATATTCTAGATTAATTCTTGAATAATGGGCAGTTTTTGCAGACAGAAAGATAATTTTTCTAAGTTTTCTCCCATTCACTCCAGTCTATTCTTGCAGTATTTATTTCTTCATAAAATATGGGTGTCACTGGCAAGACCAATATTTTTCCTGTCCTTAATTGCCCTTGAACTGAGTGGTTAAATCGGCCATTTCAGAGGGAATTTAAGAGTCAAGTACATAAACAGCAAAAGAATAACGAGCGAGAAAGTTGGGCCTCTGAAGGATCTACAAGGTCATTTATGTGCAGATCAACAAGAGATGGGGGGATATCCTAAATTTATATTTCTCATGTATGATGTCTTGAGGAGTGAACATATCACAGAGAAGGAGGTGCTTGAAGTCTTAGGTAGATAAATCCCCAGGACCTGATGATATGTATCCCAGGATGTTGTGAGAGGCTAGGGAGGAAATTACGAATTGCGGGTCCCCTAGCAAGGATACTTGAATCGTTGACAGCCACAGGTGAGGCCCCTGAAGATTGTAGGGGAGCGCATGTTGAGCCTTTGTTTAAGAAGGCTGCAGGGAAAAGCCTGGGAACTGCAGACCAGTGAGCCTAATGTCTGTGGTGAGTAAGTTGTTAGAAGGTATTCTGAGAGACGGGCCGGAATTCACCGCGCCAAAATCCCGCTCGGTGAGGGGGCGGAGAATGGGACGACAGACCTGTGATCAGCTCCAACACCTTCCCATGATTCTCTGTGGACCGGAGAATCCCTACCAGTTGCGCGAGCGCGGTCTTTGAAAGAGGCCCCTGCGGCGATTCTCCGCCGGCAGCTGGCCGAGTTCCCGCCGGTGTGATTCTAACATGGTTCCACTCGGCGGGCACACGGAGTGGCGTCTGCCGCGGCTGCCCTGGTGGGGGGGCTCGGTGGGGGGGGGGGGGGTTCTTCTCCTTGTCAATCTTTTCAACTTCAAAGGTGATGAAGAATTCTCCCATTTGTTGTGAATCAGTACATTGGATTGCATTCTTCATTCAAGTTGTTTAGAAACAGCCTGGTTCAAATCAAGATCTGGAAATTGTTGACATTATCTTTGACTTATTCTATTCCTTCTAAGAATAGTTTCATCAGCAGTTCTGATCAGATAAGACCTTGGTAAGAATTGCCTAATTATGTGAGCTTTGACAGACCAACCTCCTTCAGGAAGTCTGAATTTAACTATATCATCATCAGATAGAGTAGACAGTTCTTTCGAATGTTGATCAAAATATATTTTCTGACTCATTTTCTTTTGTTGCATTCTTTTTAAAAGATTTTGTAGTTTTTGATCAGGAAAGTGTAATTGAGGTAATGTTGTTCTCAACACTCGATGCCTAGATGACCCTCGTCTGCAACATTTGAAATGGAGATATGCCTGTTCACAGAGGAGATGTTCTGTAATTGAGTAAAGCTAAGTAAAAATCAGAATCAGATTCTTTAGATATGCTAAGTAGATTTTTCATGATGTGAACACCTTTCTCTGCTTTTCCATTTGATTGCGTAAAGTGTGGGCTTGAAGTAACATGTTGAAAATTGTATTTCAATGAGAAATCATGCCATTCATGCTTTGAGAAACAAGGGCCATTGTCAGACATTACGATACTGGGAATACCAGATCTGGCAAAAATCTCCTTGCATGCCTTTATGACATTGTTGGATGAGATGTTGTTCAGTTTCACTATCTCAGGAAAATTGGAAAAATAGTCAATGAGTACAAGATAGTCTTTTCCAAAAAAGTGAAAAAGATCAGCACCAACCTTGATCCATGGTGATCATGTGGTTGCAGTGGTTCTTTGCATTGCTGACTTTGATGGGATTGACATGTTGAACATGGCAAGATCATATTCTCAATATCATTGTTGATGCCAGGCCAATAGATAAACTGTCTGGCATGTCTTCTACATTTAATAATGATAATGTAATAATAATCGCTTATTGTCACAAGTAGGCTTCAATGAAGTTACTGTGAAAAACCCCTAGTTGCCACATTCCGGCGCCTGTTCGGGGAGGCCAGCATGGGAATTGAACCTGCTGGCATTGTTCTGCATAACAAGCCCACTGTGCTAAACCAGCCCTGGCATTTCTCAATGCTTAGATGACCCTCATGTAATCTCAACATCATTTCAGAATGCATGCTTTGTAGAATTACAATGCGATCTTGTCTCAGCAGTGTACCATCTACAATAGTAGGTTCTGACTGAATGGATTGATATTGCGGACAATTGCCTTCGCACCATCCTTCTTAAAGATGTTTCATAACTTTCATCAACGTGGTATCTTTCTGTGTCTCAATGTGAATTTGCTGAAATATGACATCTGATACAGGTGGTAATTCTTTGAATAGCTGCAAATGTGAATCAACATCATTGATGGATTCTTCTTGGCCAATGTCATTGTTGACTGATCTAGATAAAGTATCAGCAATTACTAATGCTTTACCTGGTGTATGCTTCAGTGTGAAATCGTATCTTCTCAATTTCATCATTGAAGTCTGGGAGTCATGTCATTTAAGTTTTGTTCTATGATGTGTACCCATGGACGATGGTCAGTTTCCACTGTGAATTTGGGTAGACCATATATGTAGTCATGGAGTTTGGAAATCCCCGTGACTAATCCAGGACATGCTTTTTCGATTTGGGCGTACCTATACTCAGTGTCAGTCATCGATCTTGTCGCATAGGCAAGAGGAACACAATTATCAAAACGGTCTTGTTGCAGTAAAACAGCACCAATGCCATTTTTACTTGCATCAGTTGAAACTTTGGTTGATTTTGTAGGATCAAACAATGATAAGCATGGAGCTTGTATCAATTGTTGTTTCAAATCAGTCCATTCCGCAGTATGTTTGTCAGTCCAGATGAATTCTGTGTTCTTTCTGATCAATTGACATAGAGCAGTTGTTCTCGTGGATAGATTTGAAATGAAATTTCCTAGAAAGTTGACAAATCTGAGAAAGCGTAAGAGAATTTTTGGGAATTTGCATTGCCTTGACAGCTTGCACTTTGTCTTGATCTGGTTTAATGCCTTCAGCCGTTATGTTGTCACTTAGGAATGTTAAAGATGAGGCGGCACTTGGCCTTGTTCAACTTTAAACCATAGATGTCAATTCTTTGTAATACCTCCTGAAGACGCTTGATATGCTCTTCAGGCATTGTTGACCAGACGATTATGTCGTCAACATAAACCCGAACTCCTTCTATGTTCTCGGTCATCTGTTCCATTGTTCTGTGAAAAATTTCAGAAGCAGATATGATAACAAAATACATCCTATTGAAACAGTACCTTCCAAAAGGTGTATTAAAAGTACAAAGAAGTTTGTACTTCTAACTGCATCTTCCAAAATCCTTGACACACATCAAGCTTGGTAAATATTTTAGCATTTGCCATCTCAGCAGTGATATCTTCTTTCTTTGGTATTGGATAATGCTCTCTCTTGATACTTTTATTGAGATTTTTGGAGTCCATACAGATTCTTATTTCACCTGTAGGTTTCTTGACACAGACTCGGGAGCTTACCCAGTCAGTAGGTTGAGTAACCTTCGAGATTATTCCTTGAGTTTGAAGTCTTGACAATTCAGCTTTCAGTCGATCTTTAAGTGGACTAGGTGGATGGATCACTGATTTGGCATCCTTTTTCAGTTGGATTTTGTACTGAAGAGGTAATGTGCCCATACCTTGAAAAACATTTGGGTATTGCTGTAAGAGTTGCTGAACATCATCATTGAGTGCACTTGATTGACAGGTATTCATGAAGATTCTCTATGAGTTGCAAATCTTTGCATGCTCCAAGTAATGATGAACGAGTAGCATTGACAATCTCCAACTTTACTTGTTGTTGAATGTCTCTGTTTGTGACGCTTAGGTAACAGGATCCATGTGAAAAAATTGGGTTGCCATGGTAATCATGCAATGAGCATTCTGGAGGAATCATTTCATAATGACTCTTGATCTTGGACATCTCCTTGGAATTCAAAACATTTGCCGAAGTGCCGATATCCAATTTAAAAGTGATTGAAATTGTGACACAGTAGTCATCCATTCGTTGCTTACTATGTTGACTTTTTATTCTTCCGTTGCTTGAAGATTTTTCTCATACTCTCGATGAGGTAACTTCATTGTTTTAAGATGATCCTTGCTTGCTTGTAGATCATGATTGATTGACGAATCAACTACACCACGAAGAAAGTATTTTCTAATGAGAAAATATTGTCATCTTCCGTGAAATCCTCTTGAGTGTTGATTTCTTCTGTTTTGTCCACAGCGCGTACTTTGTGATACTTTTTGTGTGTTGGAGGAATGTATTTAGTAGTTGATTGATACTGTGAAGCATAATGGTTGAGTTTCTGACATTTTAAACATTGTTTGCCAAAAGCTGGACAATTCCCCTTCAAGTGGGCGTTACCACATCTGTGACACATAATTACGTTGTCATCATTATGTAATTGTGATGTACACGCATGCGCAGATTTCTTCTTGAACGTCTCGTATTTTGGTGCATAGTGCGCATGTGCAGAGCTCGAAAATGCTTACAAAGGATAGCTTCCTTTCTTCACAGATTTCTGCTTTGCCTGCGACACCATTTTAATTTTCTCTGTCTCGTGGTAGAGATTCACGCTTTTATCCTTTGGATAATATGCTAGATATTGGCTTCTGGTCTGTTCTGTTGCTGTACATTTGTGAATTGCGATTCGTCAAGTTAAATCATTTTGAAGAATTAACGCTTCTCTGATATTGTCATCAAGTATACCATATACTATTTGGTCTCTTACAAGTGAATCATGCAGATTTTCAGTTACACATTTTAGCTAAGAGCTTGAGATCTGTGATAAAATTATTCATAGGTTCACCAGTTTTCTGAATTCTCCGATGAAATTTCAGTCGTTCTAAAATCTAATTTGTCTGCATTTTACAATGTTCATCAAACTTCGCTATCACTTGATCAAATTTGGTTTTATCTTCATCAGCACTAAAATGAAATGAGTTGAATATTTTGATTGCTTATAACACGATCCTTCTAGCTTCTGGTGCTGCACTCAAATCACTAGCTTTTAGGTAAAGTTCTAATTGCTGCTTGAACAACTTCCAATTTAAATTTAAATTACCAGTGGTCTTTAGATGTCTTGGTGCTTGAACTTGGTCCATTGATGTCGTAGTTTGCGTCGTAGTTTTCAAAGTTACAATGATTGCTATAGTCGAATAGTTAAATCTATTTGAGCTTTTTTCTTCTTTTCTATGCTCCATCTTTGTTAGTCTTTCTTAAAAGATTTATAACTCACTGGTACCATGTTTTATTTTAAATAATGACTCATAAAATATATATATTACTCTTTAACCACCAGGATGATAAAATGACCAATAGTCTGCTTTTTGAAAGATAAACTACTTACTGAGTAATAAAATAATAAACTGTGAGTCCTTTTACTCAATACTGAACTAACAATAAAGAATTAAAGTACAATATAGATAACTATATAACTATACACGATTATAACAAATTAGTTCTAAATTCTCTCGCTCTAGCTATTCTATGTCTTGCTTTTTCACTGTTCTGAATCACATCTTCATGTCATCATCTGACTTAGAGAAGGTGGGAAACCAGTTCTTATAGTATCTGACTGTGAGCCATCTAGTGTTGAAATGACTCCTACATTTACATATATACATTTATCATGTATATTGATATCTGAATATCACTACAGGCCCCGTATCGGCAGCTGGAGCTGCGCGGAGCACTCCGGCGCCCTGCTGGCCCCCTTCAGGTACATGAATCGCTGGGCCAAGGGGTCTGTTGACAGCGGTAAGAAACGCTCCGGTGTTTACGCCAGCATCAACACTTAGCCGCCGTTTCGGAGAATCCCACCCAGGATCTTCAGGCATTTAGAGAGGCAAGGACTGATTAGGGACAGATAGATACATAGAATATACAGTGCAGAAGGAGGCCATTTGGCCCATCGAGTCTGCACCGGCTCTTGGAAAGAGCACCCTACCTAAGGTCAACACCTCCACCCTATCCCCATAACCCAATAACCCCATTCAACACTTATGGCAATTTTGAACACTAAGGGCAATTTATCATGACCAATCCACCTAACCTGCACATCTTTGGACTGTGGGAGGAAACCGGAGCACCTGGAATGATGAACCATCAATTGAACGCGAGACGAGTTGCTGTACAAAAGTAAGGCTTTAATAAGCTAGATGTTAGCCCTGCGGTCGACTACAGTACATGGACGACCACCGGGCATACTGGGTATTTATACCTCGCCCTGGAGGCGGGGTTAACTCAGCCTCTCGACCAATCGGGGAGCCGTCACATGACTGGTCTCAACCAATCGGTCGAGAGGCACATGACCGACCAGGGCCAATGGTAAGCCGGTGTTCTGCACCAATGGCAGGCAGCTATAGAACATAGAACATAGAACAGTACAGCACAGAACAGGCCCTTCGGCCCTCGATGTTGTGCCGAGCAATGATCACCCTACTTAAACCCACGTAACCCGTATACCCGTAATCCAACAATCCCCCCATTAACCTTACACTATGGGCAATTTTAGCCTGGCCAATCCACCTAACCCGCACATCTTTGGACTGTGGGAGGAAACCGGAGCACCCGGAGGAAACCCACGCACACACGGGGAGGACGTGCAGACTCCACACAGACAGTGACCCAGCCGGGAATCGAACCTGGGACCCTGGAGCTGTGAAGCATTGATGCTAACCACCATGCCTCCGTGTGGTGGTATGTTAATCATACCACCACACGGAGGAAACCCACGCACACACGGGGAGGATGTGCAGACTCCGCACAGACAGTGACCCAAGCCGGAATCGAACCTGGGACCCTGGAGCTGTGAAGCAATTGTGCTATCCACAATGCTACCGTGCATGGCTTAGTGAGTGGAAAATCATGTCTCACGAATTTGATTGAATTTTCTGAAGGGGTAACCAAGCAGCTAGATGAGTGAAGTGCAGTTGACATTGTCTCAAGGAGGACTTCCGGTAGCGGCAATGACCAGCTGAGCCGCACGTTCGGAGGCTCCCGAAAAAAACGGACTTCGGGGCTTTTTTAAAGGCCCCCAACGGAGCTTAAGAGGCAAATCCCGATGGGGGAAGAGGCCAGGAGTTTCCCCAGAGGTCCCATGGTGCAGACCAGGAGTGGAGCAGGGAGAGAATCGGGAGGAAAAACTTTTGAAAAAAATCGAGACCC
This sequence comes from Scyliorhinus canicula, assembly GCF_902713615.1. NCBI lineage: Eukaryota > Metazoa > Chordata > Chondrichthyes > Carcharhiniformes > Scyliorhinidae > Scyliorhinus > Scyliorhinus canicula. The sequence continues at coordinate 12,781,496 of NC_052166.1, read as the reverse complement.
GCAGGACAAAATGGCGGCCGGCGAAAGTTTTGAAGAACTGAAGAAGTGGGTCCAGACGACTCTGCTGAGCCTCTTCCAGGATCTGAAAGTGGAGCTGCTGGAATCCATCAAGGTAACCAACAGGGAACTGATGGAGACCCAGACAGCCCAGGGGGCTGCGATCCGGGAGCTGCAGCAGCAAGCCACCGAGAGGGAGGACGAGGTCGTGGCCGTGGTGGGGAAGGTAGAGGTGCACGAGGCGCTCCATAAAAGATGGCAGGAGCGGTTCGAGGAGTTGGACAACCGGTCGAGGAGGAAGAATTTACGGATCCTGGGCCTCACGGAGGGGCTGGAGGGGTCGGACCTAGCGGCCTATGTGGTGATGATGCTGAACACGCTGATGGGGGCTGGGTCCTTCCAAGGGCCCCTGGAGTTGGAGGAGGCCCACAGAATTCTGGCTAAGAGGCCCAAGCCGAACGAGCCGCCGCGGGCGGTGTTGGTAAGGTTCCACCGGTTTGTGGATCGTGAGTGTGTGCTCCGGTGGGCCAAGAAGGAGCGGAGCAGCAAATGGGAGAACACGGAGGTGCGGATCTTCCAGGACTGGAGTGCAGAGGTGGCGAGGCGGAGGGCCGGGTTTAACCGGACGAAGGCTGTGCTACACAGACGGAGGGTGAAGTTTGGAATGTTGCAGCCGGCGCGTCTGTGGGTCACCTACCAGGATCGGCACCACTATTTTGAGTCCCCGGAGGAGGCGTGGGCCTTCGTGCAAGCCGAGAAACTGGACACAAACTGAGGGTCCCCCGGATGGGGGATGCTGTGGAATACTGTATTTATTTATACTGTATGTGTATCTGCGGGGTTTAGGGTATGATGTGGGGTGGCCGTAGGGTGGGTGGGGTGATGCCATACGGGTGTTTTCTTTATGGGTTTTCTAGCAGGAGTTGGGTGGACGGGTTTGGACTGAGGGGTAAACGGGGTGTTTGGGGAGCTGGTGGGGGGGACTGACAATGGGAGTGGCCCTGTAGGAGGCGGGGCCCGGCAGGGCGAAAGCGCGGGCTTTCTGCGGGGTCCCCGCGCTGGGAGAGGGAGAGGGCGGAGTTTTCTTTTCCCGCGCAGGAGCGGGGGAGGATGGACTGGTTGATGGGAACTATGGGGGAGGGGCAGTCCCACGTTGGGAGGAGCCGAAAGTAGGGCGGGAGCCGCCGGGGTCAGCAGAAGATAGCTGGCTCACGGAAGTGCTGTAGAGGGGGGGGGGGGGGGGCGTGGCTAGGAGGGGTCCTAGCCTGGGGGGGGATGGGGGGGGGGGGGGGTTACCGGGTTGCTGCTGAAACGGTCAGGAAGGAGCTGGAGGACGCAGGGAGTGCTGGAGGGGGGGAGGTGCCGCCGTGGGAAACTGGCAGAGCGTGGGACGCTGGCCAGGGGTGGGCAAGGGATGGGGTATGGCTAATCGGCAGGGGAAGGGGGCAGGGAGCCCTCGGATCCGGCTGATAACCTGGAATGTGAGGGGGCTGAATGGGCCGGTCAAAAGGGCCCGAGCAGTTGCGCACCTGAAGGGACTGAAGGCGGATGTGGCCATGCTCCAGGAGACACACCTGAGAGTGGTGGACCAGGTCCGGCTGAGAAAGGGGTGGGTGGGCCAGGTATTCCACTCAGGGCTGGACGAGAAGAGTAAAGGGGTGGCGATCCTGGTGGGGAAGAAGGTGTCGTTTGAGGCATTGAAGGTGGTGGCTGACAGTGGCGGGAGGTACGTGATGGTGAGTGGCAAGCTGCAGGGGGAGCGGGTAGTGTTGGTGAATGTTTAAGCCCCAAATTGGGACGATGCGGGGTTCATGCGGCGTATGCTGGGCCGCATTCCGAACCTGGAGGTGGGGGGGACCTGATCATGGGGGGAGACTTTAACACAGTACTGGATCCCCCAGTGGATCGATCCAAGTCCCGGACGGGTAGGAGGCCGGCGGCGGCTCAGGTGCTGAGGGGATTTATGGACCGGGGGGGGGGGGGGGGGGGGTGGACCCTTGGAGGTTTGAGAGGCCAAGGGCCAGGGAATACTCGTTTTTCTCCCATGTACATAAGGCCTACTCGAGGATTGACTTTTTTGTCCTGAGCAGGGGGCTGGTGCCGAGGGTGGAGGAAGTGGAATACTCCGCCATTGCCATTTCGGACCATGCCCCGCACTGGATGGACCTCGGGCTGGGGGAAGAGAGGGACCAACGTCCGCTCTGGCGCATGGAGGTGGGGCTGCTGGCAGAGGAGGAGGTGGCCGGGAGGGTCCGGGGGTGTATTGAGAGATACCTCGAGGCCAATGATAACGGGGAGGTTCGGGTGGGGACGGTCTGGGAGGCATTGAAGGCGGTGATGAGGGGGGAATTGATCTCCATCCGAGCCCATAGGGAGAGGGGGGAGCAGAGGGAAAGGGAAAGACTGATAGGGGAGATGGTGCAGGTGGATAGGAGATATGCGGAGGCTCTGGAGGAGGGATTGCTGGGGGAGAGGCGTAGCCTACAGGCCAGATTTGACCTACTGACGACCAGAAAGGCGGAAGCCCAGTGGAGGAAAGCACAGGGGGCGGTGTATGAACATGGGGAGAAGGCGAGCAGGATGCTGGTGCACCAGCTCCGGAAGCGAGACGCGGCCAGGGAGATTGGGTGAGTGAGGGGTAGCGCTGGGAAGGTGGTGCGGAGGGGGGTAGATGTCAATGGAGTCTTCAGGGACTTTTATGGGGAACTGTACCGCTCTGAGCCCCCGGTGGAGGAGGGTGGAATGGGGCGCTTCCTGGACAGGTTGCGTTTCCCGAGGGTGGAAGAGGAGCGGGTGGAGGGACTAGGGGCACCGATCGAGTTGGAGGAGGTTGTCAAAGGGATAGCATGCAGTCGGGGAAGGCGCCGGGGCCGGACGGGTTTCCGGCGGAATTTTATAAAAAGTATTTGGACCTGTTGGGCCCCCTGTTGGTTAGGACCTTTAACGAGGCATGGGAGGGGGGGGCTTTGCCCTCAACTATGTCGCGGGCGCTGATTTCCTTGATCCTGAAGCGGGAGAAGGACCCTCTGCAGTGTGGATCATATAGGCCGATTTCGCTGTTAAACGCCGACGCTAAGCTGCTGGCAAAGATCCTGGCCACTAGAATAGAGGATTGTGTGCCGGGGGTCATACATGAGGACCAGACGGGGTTTGTGAAGGGAAGGCAGCTGAACACAAATGTGCGAAGACTCCTCAATGTCATTATGATGCCAGTGGTGGAAGGGGAGGCGGAGATAGTGGTGGCGTTGGACGCGGAGAAGGCCTTCGATAGGGTTGAGTGGGAGTACTTGTGGGAGGTGTTGGAGAGGTTTGGGTTTGGGGAGGGGTTTATTCGGTGGGTAAGGCTGCTCTACGAGGCCCCGATGGCAAGTGTAGCCACGAATAGGAGGAGGTCGGAGTACTTTCGGCTGCATCGGGGGACGAGACAGGGGTGCCCCCTGTCCCCCTTGCTCTTCGCGTTGGCAATTGAGCCCCTGGCCATGGCATTGAGGGAGTCAGGGAACTGGAGGGGCATGGTGCGGGGTGGGGAGGAGCATCGAGTGTCACTGTACGCGGACGACCTGCTGCTGTATGTGGCGGACCCGGTGGGGGGAAATGCCGGAGGTGATGAGGATCCTTAGGGAATTCGGGGGTTTCTCGGGGTATAAGCTGAACCTGGGCAAGAGCGAGGTGTTTGTGGTGCATCCGGGGGATCAAGAGGAGGGGATTGGTAGGCTCCCACTGAAGCAGGCAGGGAAGAGCTTCAGGTACCTAGGGGTCCAGGTGGCTGGGAGTTGGGGGGCTCTGCACAGGCTCAACCTCACAAGGTTGGTGGAGCAGATGGAGGAGGAGTTTAAGAGGTGGGATATGTTACCGCTGTCACTGGCGGGGAGGGTGCAGTCCGTTAAGATGACGGTGCTCCCGAGGTTTTTGTTCTTGTTCCAGTGCCTCCCCATCTTTATCCCAAAGGCCTTTTTCAGGAGGGTCAACAGCAGTATCACGGGTTTTGTGTGGGCGCATGGGACTCCAAGGGTTCAAAGAGTGTTCCTGGAACGAGGCAGGGCTGGCGTTGCCCAACCTCTGTGGGTACTACAGGGCGGCCAACGCAGCGATGGTGCGTAAGTGGGTAATGGACGAGGAGGGGGCAGCGTGGAAGAGGATGGAGGCGGCGTCTTGTGTGGGCACGAGCCTGGAAGCGCTAGTAACGGCGCCGTTGCCGCTCCCTCCAACGAGGTATACCACGAGCCCGGTGGTGGCGGCTACCCTCAAAATTTGGGGGCAATGGAGACGGCATAGGGGAGAAATGGGGGGCTCGATGGAGGCCCCGATACGGGGGAACCATCGGTTCGCCCCAGGGAGAATTGTTGGCGGATTTCTGGGCTGGCACAGGGCAGGGGTTAGGAGGTTGAGGGACCTGTTTGTGGAGGGGAGGTTCGCGAGCTTGGGGGAGTTAGAGGGGAAGGGCCAAATGCGGCCAATTGGAACTAGCTTAGTGGTAAAAACTGGGTGGCATGGACAAGTTGGGTCGAAGGGCCTGTTTTCATGCTGTAAACCTCTGTGAAGAGTCAACCACATTTCTGTGGGTCTGGAGTCACATGTAGGCCAGACCAGGTAAAGACAGCAGGAAAGGGGAATGGTAGCATTGTGGATAGCACAATCGCTTCACAGCTCCAGGGTCCCAGGTTCGATTCCGGCTTGGGTCACTGTCTGTGTGGAGTCTGCACATCCTCCCCGTGTGTGCGTGGGTTTCCCCCGGGTGCTCCGGTTTCCTCCCACAGTCCAAAATGTGCAGGTTAGGTGGATTGGCCATGATAAATTGCCCTTAGTGTCCAAAATTGCCCTTAGTATTGGGTGGGGTTACTGGGTTATGGGGATAGGGTGGAGTTGTTGACCTTGGGTAGGGTGCTCTTTCCAGGAGCTGGTGTAGACTCGATGGGCCGAATGGCCTCCTTCTGCACTGTAAATTCTATGTAAAGGACATTAATGAACCATATGTGTTTTTACAACAATGGAATGCAGTTTCATGGTCACCACTACTGAGACAAACCTTCTATTAGAATAGAAATATTCTATTTTATTAATTACAAAACAAATTCCCTGGTGGAATTTGAATCCATGTACCCAGCATCTCTCGATCACTAGTTCAGTGACATTCAGTGACATTCAGTTCAGTGACATTACCATTTTCCCCAACATGCCCCTTGGCATAGTACATAGTACAGAAATTATCAAGGTGAAAGAGAGCTTTAAAGGAGACTATTGAAGTTTCACATAGACTTTACCATCGATGTCACAATCGTACAGCTGGCTGATGACCCCAGTCGCATTCTCTTCATCTGCACGCCAGTGGTAAAGATAAAGTGAAGTATGTGTTGATCCAGCATCAAGCACAATCCCATACTGAATGAGTAAATAAATGGTTAAATATCAGTACTTTGTTATTAAACATAAACATAAACTGGATAGCATCCCCGCCTCCATGAGCCAGAAACCTCGGGTTCAAGTCCCACGCTAGGATTTGAAAGTCTGTTCATAATGCAGACAAAACAGGGTGAGTATTAACTTGTAAATCCTTGCAACAAACACCAATGGCATGTGGTATGAGTGGGAGAGAATCTAGGTCAGCAATGTGATGGAAGGGACATTGGAGTCTCATTATCCATAGCTCTGGGGAAAACATGCATGTCAAAGTGGACTTAAGTGAGTAGCAGTTGACAGTCAGGTAATTGAAAAGTGAAGAGTAAAGACTCGTCTTTGGAAGAGCACCATTTTGTTGCATCTACCTAAGAGGGAAAATGGGCTTCAGTCTTATTTGAAAAAAAGGAATCATAGAATCAGAATATAACCATAGAAAGGTTACAGTACAGAAGGAGGCCATTTGTCCCATCTTGTCCATGCCAGCCCGAGAACACCCATGTGTCCTTTCTAGTCCCATCTTCCTGCATCCGATCCATAGCTTAGAGTACTTAAGATCCAGGTACCTCTTAAAAGAGTTTAGGGTCTCTGCCTCCACCACCAATTCGCGCAGCGAATTCCAGATTCCCACTACCCTCTGCGTAAAAATGTTTTTCCTCATGTCCCCTCTGTATTCTGGCCATGATTCTCTTGCCGCTTTGCACTCAAGTGAGAGCACACGCAGCCGGAGAATCCTGGGAGACCTCTCAACATGCTCGGCACCTCATGAGATTCACTGGAGTCCCGCGAGATGTTGGAGTTGGAAAAATGGGCGGTGTAATGTTCTGGTGCTTGGCCAGATGGAATTAGATGGCACTAAAGAATGTCTAGTTTGTTACTAGTTAAATGTTTATTGTTAAACAACAACATGGGTCAGATAACAATAAGAAAACTATCAAAATCTACTAACTATAAATTATCAAAGAGCTACTATGAATGCGACTCTCCACTGCGATGACTGTCTCCAGACTCCCCGAGGTAACAGTGTCACGTGTTGTTCTTTACTGTCACCTGCTGGTTGGAGGTCGTATCTGTAAAATTTATATGATTGCTTCATCACATCCCCTTTCATTTGGAAATGAATAATATTTAAATACATTATTTAAATTAAATAAACAATACATATGATATACATATTACTTCCAAAATGGTGGTCCGATCTCTGAGTTCAGCTCCCCAGTGCTAGGAAAAATGCCAAGTGTGGGCTAAACATGTGAAAAAACCCCCAGGGCCCAAAAAAGTTACTAAGTGTCATTGAATGGCGATGGGGAACTCGGCGGCAGAGCTGGCGGGAAACTCCATGAAAAACCCACTAGAAATTAACAAGGAAATCTTTTGGGAGAATGGCACCCTCTGCCACTTAACTTCAATCTATGGGGCACTCCTTCCTTACACTCACGCTCAACGAGGCCAATGAATAGCGGGAGAGGCCAAAATCTGGAATTGCGACAGGCGCCAAACAATTTGCTCACAGGCAAAGAGACTGGGGGCGCTGGCCTTGCCACCCCAGTGATTGGTGGGGGTGGGGGGTGCTCTGAGGGCAATCACTCGTGGCACCACCGTAACAACACTTGGATCCCAACCCCATGCCGGGGGCAACTCCTGTCCCTGCCCGTCTGCTCCACCGACTACCCATTACCTCCACTGGCTATTGAGGCCTCTGGCTGCGTGGCTGAAGTCAATCAGTAATAGGGAATTGGCAATCGTGAGCATTTGGGCAGCATGGTAGCATAAGTGGACAGCACTGTGGCTTCACAGCGCCAGGGTCCCAGGTTCGATTCCCGGCTAGGTCACTGTCTGTGCGAAGTCTGCACGTTCTCCCCGTGTGTGTGTGGGTTTCCTCCGGGTGCTCTGGTTTCCTCCCACAGTCCAAAGGTGTGCAGGTTAGGTGGATTTGCAGTGATAAATTGCACTTAGTGACCAAAAAAAGGGGTTATTGGGTTACGGGAATGGCCTCCTGTATGTTCTATGTTCTTGACACAGATACGTAAGATGATAGGAGCAGGAGGAGGCCTTCTGGATCTTCGCGCCTGCTCCGCCATTTATCACTATCATGGCTGATCATCCAACTCAACCCCCTCGGACCCAACCCCACCCCCTCCCCACCCGCTTTGTCCCCTTATGATCCCATTCGCCCCAAGTGCTGCCTATTGAATATATTCAATGTTTTAGCATCAACTACTTCCTGTGGTAATGAATTCTACAGGCTCACCACTCTTTGGGTGAAGAAATGATTCCTCATCTCTGTCCAAAACCGTGAATCCTCAGACTGTGACCCGTGGTTCTGGACCTACCCACCATCGGGAACATCATTCCTCCATCTACCCTGTCTAGTCCTGTTAGAATTTTATAAGTCTCTATGAGATCCCCCCTCATTCTTCTGAACTCCAGTGAGAACAATCCCAACCTAATCAATCTCTCCTCATATGACAGTCCCGCCATCCCAAGAATCATTCTGGTAAACATTTGTTGCACTCCCTCGAGAGCAAGAACATCCTTGCTCATAAACGGACACATTCCAAGTGGGTTTCATGGGTAGGTGAGCCATGTAACATGTAGCATTCCAATCAAATCCCAATACCTGGGAGTCAACACACCCAACAGCCAACATCCAAATACACAGGGGATGGGACACAGCTCCCGGGACACGATCAGGGCTGAAGGGAGGGTGGGTGCCATGGGGAAGGAGTGTTGCCTGGAGAGACAGGCAAAGGTCCGGGAATCAGCCTGCATTGCTGATGTTCCTGATAGTGCCGGCCCCTCGGCCCCAACCCCACCCCATCCCCACCAGCTACCTAACATCCTCCCTACCACAGTGCCCTCAGTGATGCTCAATGTGTCTGGCCCTCCGAGCTCTACCACTGCATCTTGGTGTTTCCTCAGGATGCACATTTGAGGCAGGGGCAGCCAGCTGCTTACCGAGTCTCTGGCGGGCTCTGCGGCTGGAGGGCCCCGGCTCAATTGTCGACCCCGAGACACAGCCTCATCAGAGGAGTGGAACTCAGTCCAAAGATGTGCGGGTTAGGTGGATTGGCCATGCTAAATTGCCCGTAGTGTAAGGTTAATGGGGGGGATTGTTGGGTTACGGGTATGTGGGTTTAAGTAGGGTGATCATTGCTCGGCACAACATCGAGGGCCGAAGGGCCTGTTCTGTGCTGTACTGTTCTATGTTCTATGGTGGCCACCGTCACGGCCCCATTGAATAGGCCCAGGTTGGCACTCAGTGGCCCCTCCTCCTGTTTGGGGCCCATTGAGATGGAGGGGCAGCTGGTTTGTTGGATCCCGGCTGCCCCTGCGTCATTTTGCTCTGCCAGCCCAGGTGGTTCGTACTATTGTCTCAACGCCATTGTCAATGCTCCTCAGTGACTGGGACACATCCCCCAGTGACCGGGCCATGCTCTGCAGTGCCTCAGCCATGCCTACCTGCGACTGGGACAGACTCTACAGCGCTTTGGCCATTCCCATGCGAGAGCGGGACATGTTCTCCCATCAAGGTCGGCCTGATACTGGGTAACATCTGCCTAACATGTGAGGCACACATACTGCCGAGATCCACAGCCATGGCCGTCACCGACTGCGCGACGCCTTGGACACCTTCACTCATGGTGCCGACGTCCTGCACCAGGCTCTCCACTGTGAGCAGTGTTGACCCTAGCAGTGTTGACTACGGCAACTCATTGCCGACGCCATCTCCTCCGCCCGTAGCCTTTGCAAATCCTCCAATCTGACATGTGGTCAGTGGGAGGGATGGGTCAGCAAGTAAGGCAATCACTATTCATATTTGACAGGTCCTCTGGTAGGGACCAGTTGTTTGTCACCTCTGCAGCATCCACCAGCCTCAGTGCGGGTGCCCTGTCCTCGGCCACAGCAATCACCTCCAGGGCCCGCTCCTCGAAGGAGGTGAGGATTCTCAAGTCTGGCACCCCACCGCCAGTCTGGGCCCTCACCCACTGATTATGGCAGAACTTTTCCTGAGGGTACACAGAGAGGGCATCATTAGTTCACAGTTGTTGGGGGGGTTATGAAGGGAGGGTTGGGGTGGAGTGCTGAAGGGGGAAGGAGATGGAGTGTCCACTCACTGTGGCTGCCCACTGTAGGTTGTTGATCTTCTTCCAACATTGGAGGCCTGACTTCCTGGTCACACTGCCCGAACTGACTGCTGTCACCACCTTGTCCCAGGCAGCATTGCCTGTGGCTCACCCTCCGGGAGCCTCAGGGGAACAGGACATTCTTACTGGCCTCCACCGTGTCCAGGTGCCTCCCCAGGTCAGCATCTCCGAATCTTTTTTTAAAAACGCATTTTATTCAAACTTGTATCGAAGTAGGTTACAGCAAATAAACACCCTGGGAAACATTCTTCCCAACAATCAACTATACATTTTTTACCGATTTTTCTCCTTTTTCACCGGGGTGCGGGCACCCTCCTGCGACAAACAGCTCCTCAAACAAGGTCACAAACATCCCCCACCCCACGGCGAACAGCTCCTCAAACACGGTCACAAACATCCCCCACCCCACGGCGAACAGCTCCTCAAACAAGGTCACAAACATCCCCCACCCCACGGCGAACAGCTCCTCAAACACGGTCACTAACATCCCCCACCCCACGGCGAACAGCTCCTCAAACACGGTCACAAACATCCCCCACCCCACGGCGAACAGCTCCTCAAACACGGTCACAAACATCCCCCACCTTTTCTCAAACTCCCCTGTTCAGCCCCATAACTCGTACTTTATCTTCTCTAACCGCAGGAAGTCATACAGGTCACCCAACCGTGCTGCTACCCCCAGTGGCGATCCTGGCTAAGTCCACGAACACTCCCGCCCAGAATCTTCCCAATTTTTCACAACCCCAAAACATGTGCACATGATTCGCTGGCCCCCGCCCACACCTCTCACACTCATCTGCTACCCCGTGACGCACTCATCTGCTACCCGCTGAAAGAACCCGAGTCATATGCACCCTGTGCATCACCTTAAACGGTATCAGGCTCATCCTTGCACAAGAGCAGGTCCCATTTACCCTTCGCAGTGCCTCACTCCATATTCCCCAATTGATCTCCATTCCCAACTCTGCTTCCCATTTCTCCTTGATCTTCACCACCCGCTCACCTCCCTGCTCCCCCAGCCATTTATTATATCCCACTTCTTCCCACCCCTTCCATACCCGGAAGCAGCAGTCACTCCAGCAGGTTGTATCCCGGCAATCGAGGGAATCCCTTCCAGACCTTTTGTGCAAAGTTCCGAACCTGTAGATACCTGAACTCACTACCCTTCAGCAGCTCTACCCTCTCCCTTAGCTCCTCCAGACTGGCGAACCCTTCCTCCAAATACAAATCCCTCACCTTGACCAGCCCCACTTCCCTCCACCTCTTGTATACACTATCCACCCCCCGGCTCAAAACCAAAAAAATGCCTCCTCAGCTGATTCTATATCTTTACCATGGACTGCACCACTGGGCTCCCTGAATACTTAGTCGGAGCCATTGGCAATGCTGCCGTCACCATAGCCCTCAAACTAGGGTCCTTACAAGATTCCTCCTCTATCCTAACCCACTCTACCCCTTCTCCTTCCCACCACCGCTGCCCCTTGTCCACATTCACCGCCCAATAATAATGAAGCGAGTTTGGCAATGCTACCCCCCCCCATGCTGCCTCTGCCGCAGGGTCCTCCCCACCTTCGGCATCTTCCCCGCCCATACAAAGTCAGAGATGATTGTGTCCACTTTCCAAAAAAAGGCCTTTGGTATAAAGATCGGGAGAGCCTGAAAGATACACAAGAACCTCGGCAGAATATTCATTTTCTCCATTTGGACCCTCCCGCCAACGTTAAGTGCAGTGTATCCCACCTCTTAAGATCTTCCCTGGCCTCCTCCACCAGCTTCGTTAAGTTCCACTTATGGAGCCCCGTCCATTCCCTCGCTAGCTGAATCCCCAAGTACCTAAACCTATCCCTCGCTACCGTAAATGGCACCCGCCCTAAATTAGCCTGCTGTGCCAGTTCATTCACCGGGAATACCTCGCTTTTCCCTACATTCAGCTTGTATCCCGAAAACCCTCCAAACCTCTCCAACAGGCCCATACTCTCCATGGCCAGCGCAAACAGCAGCAGCGACAGCGGGCACCCCTGCCTCGTACCCCTGTGTAAGTCAAAGCTTCGTGAGCTCATATAATTCGTCCTCACCCTCACACTTGATGCCACATACAGCAACCGCACCATGCCACAAATCTCAACCCAAACACAAACCTTCCCAAAACTTTGAACAAGTACCGCCACTCCACCCGATCAAATGCTTTCTCCGCGTCCATGGACGGTACCAGAGCTCTCGACAGATTCATCACCACATTCAACAGCCGTCTTATATTACTCGCCAGCTGCCTGCCCTTCATGAAGCCTGTTTGATCTCTGCAACCACAATCCTCAATCCTCCCTGCCAACAACTTAGCCAATACTTTCACATCAGTGTTCAATAGCGATATGGGTACATACAACCCACATTCCACCAGATCCTTCCCTTTTTTGGGATTAGTGTGATTACTGCCTGCTTCATTGTCTCCGGCAACTCCCCCTTCTTCAGTGCTTCATTAAACCCCAACAGATGTTGTGTCAGGTCCGCCGTAAATTCCTTATAAAATTCTGCCGGGTACCCATCCAGCCCAGGGGCCTTCCCCGACTTCATACCCCTGATACTATCCAGCACCTCCCTCAGCCCCAGGGGCTCCTCCAACGCCTGCCTCTTTGCTTCCTCCACCTGGGAAATTCCAGCTCATCCAGGAACCACCCCATGTCCCCCTCCTCTCCTCCTGGGTCTGCCTCATAAAGTCCCTAGTTTATCTTCCCTGGCTCTGACACCACATCCCCAGCCCCAGTCCGGATCTTCAGTATTTCCCTGGACACAGCCTGCCTCTGCAGCTGGTGCGTCAGCATGCAGCTCGTCTTCTCCCCATCCCCGTATTGCACCCCCCTTGCCCTATGCAGTTGCCCGACCGCCCTCCCCGTTGTCAGCCTGTCAAATTGGGCTGGGGCTGGTTTAGCTCACTGGGCTAAATCGCTGGCTTTTAAAGCAGACCAAGCAGGCCACCCCGGACAGGCGCCGAAATGTGGCGACTAGGGGCTTTTCACAGTAACTTAATTAAAGCCTACTCGTGACAATAAGCGATTTTCATTTCAAATTGCCCCTGCAACTTTTTGCTCCTCGCCAATCCCTCCACGGTGGGCACCCTCAAATATTCCCTGTCCACCTCCACTATCTCACTCACTAGACGTCATGTTCCGCCCACCGTAAATGAGAATTTCTCCCCGGACCACTGCCTTCAGTGCTTCCCAAAAAATGCCCGCCGACACCTCCCCATTCTGATTGAACTCCACATAATCCCTAATCGCCAACCGCACCTTATCACAAAAACCTCCATCTGCCAACAACCCCGAGTCAAACCTCCACCTCTGCTCTCGTCCCGTACTGAACCGAATATCCAGCCAGTGGGGTGCATGGTCCGAGATAACTATCCCCACATACTCTGCCCCCTCCACCCCAACCAAAACCTCCTGACTCACTCCAAAGTAATCAATCCTCGAATACATAGAACATAGAACATAGAACAGTACAGCACAGAACAGGCCCTTCGGCCCTCGATGTTGTGCCGAGCAATGATCACCCTACTCAAACCCACGTATCCACCCTATACCCGTAACCCAACAACCACCCCCCTCCCCCTTAACCTTACTTTTTTAGTCATGTGAAAAGAAGGAATACTCCCATCCACCTGGGTTCTGAAAGTGCCATGGATCCATCACACCCATCCTCTCAATAAACCCCCCCCCAGCTCCCTTGCCATTTGTACCCTACCCATCGACCTGGGGCTCAATCTATCCACCCTCTGCTCGCGGACACGGTTAAAATCTCCTCCCATGATCAACTGGTGTATGGCCAAATCCGGGATCGCTGCCAGCAACCCCCTTATAAAACCCACATCATCCCAATTTGAGGCATTCACATTTACCAACACTACCGGTGCCCCTTCCAATACCCCACTCACAATCACATATCTCCCACCTGGATCCCTCACCTCCTTCGCACTCACATATTCCATTTTTTTGCTCATTAAAATCGCCACACCCCTCGATTTCAAATCAAACACCGAGTGAAAAACCTGCCCGACCCACCCCTTCCTTAACCTGGTCCTTCACACGGAGGTGTGTCTCCTGCAAAAAGACAAACCCGCTTTCAAGCTCCTGAGGTGCGCGAGCACCCGCGACCTTTTAACCTGCCCATTCCTTCCCCGGATGTTCGGAGGATTGCGCCTCCAATCCCCTCTACCGTCCGTCATCTTCCCCACTTAACTCCTGCCCCTTTAATTCCACTCTGTACCTACCCCATCCCAGATGGCCCCTTTCTTCGCCCTTGACCATGTCATCTCTCACCCTCTGCCGCATTGTTGAAACATCCCCTGTTCCCCTTCCCCTTCTTCCCCCTCCCCCCATTTTCCCTTTCCCCCATCCTCCCGGCCACCCCTCTTGGCGTTCTCCCCCACCACCTAGCATCTCCAAATCTTGGGGCCGGTCTCCTCGGCATCATTGTTGCGGGCTGGATGGGGTTGGCTGAGCAAGTGTGGCCTAAGCGCTGCTCGACCTTGTTTGTGGGGGGGCTGGTGAACGCTCTCCCGGTGAATCAGCTGGTGAGCCGGCATTCGGGGCAGGAAGCCCATGAGGCCTTGTTACGTGAATCAGTTAACGTTGAATAGCTGGGCCGAGCACCAGGAAACACACGGCCAATCCCACTGGCTAAATTCTTCCGGAGAATTGCACCTATGTCACCTGGTTCTAGAATTCTCCACCAAGGGTAACAATTTTATCCTGCGCACTCTATCTCTTTGCCCATAATTTTGTACACCTCAATTCAGTAGTCCCAACCTATTATCTGACAGTGCAGCTCTCTCTCTTGAACCTCTGACAGTCCAGCATGACTCCCGCAGTACTGACCCTCTGACAGTCCAGCATGACTCCCGCAGTACTGACCCTCTGACAGTGCAGCACTCCCTCAGTACTGACCCTCTGACAGAGCAGCACTCCCTCAGTACTGACCCTCTGACAGTGCAGCACTCCCACAGTACTGACCCGACTGACAGTGCAGTTATCCCTCAGTACTGACCCTCTGACAGTGCAGCACTCCCTCAGTACTGACCCTCTGACAGTGCAGCATTCCCTCAGTACTGACCCTCTGACAGTGCAGCACTCCCTCAGTACTGACCCCCTGACAGTGTAGCGCTCCCTCAGTACTGACCCTCTGACAGTGCAGCACTCCCTCACTGCAGTCCCTCTGACAGTGTAACAAGCTGGTCACTCATGGTCCATGGTCACTCATTCCGTATTGTGTACAAATACCATTGTTGAAGAATGATGATGGTGGGTATGGACATTGAGATTTTCAGTCAATTTCTGATTGCAACTGAAGTGAAGCACTGTTCGATTTGTGAGAATTATTTGGACTAACCTTAGTTCCAGGATTCAGCTGGAGGTACTTGGATCCAACTAGACTGAGAATAAGGGTAATGATTGCAGAGATCAGCACTGTGATTATCAGGCTTCTCAGTATCAGTTGTACATTGTGTCCCCTCATTTCAACAGAAACTGTAAACACAAACATTGAGAATAGAATTGTAATTCAATTCAATACGTTTCTATTTCTGAGCAAGAGGCAATTGTGAAGGAATTGAAAGCAGAGTAGATAAAATAAATATAATACTTTGTCACCCAATCAACTTTGTTACAATAGAGAACTGCAATAAATCTTGTTCTTTCTGAATTTATGAATGCAAAAATCAGAAAATGGTGAATGGTTGCTGTTCAGATCAAAGGGAAATGTGAAAATTAAAATCGCTTATTGTCACAAGTGGGCTTCAATGAAGTTACTGTGAAAAGCCCCTAGTCACCACATTCCGCCGCCTGTTCGGGGAGGCTGGTACGGGAATTGAACTGTGCTGCTGGCCTGCCTTGGTCTGCTTTCAAAGCCAGCTATTTAGCCCAGTGAGCTAAACCAGCTCCGAGACGTGTGTCACCCACAAGCCTCTAAATAATGAGAAACTAGGAACAATGATGAGCAGAAATAAGTCAGTGTCATGTTGCAGTAATTATTAGCGGGCAAACAAAACTTGAGGTGCAGTTTGTTGGCTTTTATCCCGAGAGTTGACAAATAGGAAGTATTAATCGGGGCATTAATGGAACTTATGAATCTGTTCCCTGGTATGGATTTAATTTACCAAGTGATTTAATGAACTGATTTGTTATTGTGGGAATTGTTCCAAGCTTATTGTAGGGATAGATATTATGCATGGTAGCACAATGGTTTGCACTGTTGCTTCACAACAGTAGGGACCTGGGTTCAATTCTTGGTTGGGTCACTGTCATGTTCACCCAGTGTCTGCATGGGTTTCCTCCGGGTGCTCCGGTTTCCTCCCACAAGTCCCGAAAGATGTGTTTGTGAGGTGAATTGGACCTTCTGAATTCTCCGTCAGTACCCGAACAGGCGCCGGATAAGAGAAGAGCACACACAAACATACCAAAAAAATAAATAAAATAAAATAACTGGTAGGGTATTATGCACCAGCTCAACAGCAGCAACTCTGTACAATTGGCAATATTATTTACAACACATAAGTCGGCATTGTTTGTGGGGGTGGGGACCATTTGGGTGCCGGAGAAACAATTACAGTGGGCAATACGCGAATGGGTCTGTTGTTGATAGAACATAGAACATTACAGCACAGAACAGGCCCTTCGGCCCTCAATGTTGTGCCGAACAATGATCACCCTACTTAAACCCATGTAACCCGTATACCCATAACCCAACAATCCCCCCATTAACCTTACACTACGGGCAATTTAGCATGGCCAATCCACCTAACCCGCACATCTTTGGACTGTGGGAGGAAACCGGAGCACCCGGAGGAAAACCACGCACACACGGGGAGGACGTGCATACTCCACATAGACAGTGACCCAGCCGGGAATTGAACCTGGGACCCTGGAGCTGTGAAGCATTGATGCTAACCACCATGCTACCGTTTGTTTGCTTTTGGAGAAGGCTATCTGGAGTTCAGGAGAAGTCTTTGTTTGGGTGGGGGAGGGTAAGGTCAACAGCGAGTCTTCCTCCTTGAGCTGAGGAGTGGGGGGGAGGGAGATTGGTAAGTGCCTTTGGGCAGGGGCTGCTGTGTTAGCAGGTTAGGCTGGTGAATGGAAGTGGGGTAGTGGGGAAGAAGGCCGAGAGGAGTGGCCAGGTGAAGGGGGAGTGGGGGGAGGTTGTTACGATGTGGCAGGGCGTGAGGGATCAAATGGTCATGGGTGGAGAAAGGGGCCATCTGGAATGGGCTAGGTACAGGGTGGAATTAAAGGGGCAGGAGTTAAGTGAGGAAGATAACAGAGGGTAGAGGGGATTGGACACATAAGCCTCCGGGAAGGGTGGTAACGTGGAATGTCCGGGGACTGAATGGGCCGGGTGTTCACGCATCTCAGGAGCTTGAAAGCCGGGGTGGTCTTTCTGCAGGAGACGCACCTCTGTGTGAAGGAGCAGGTTAATTTAAGGAAGGAGTGGGTCGGGCAGGTTTTTCACTCGGGGTTTGATTTGAAATCGAGGGGTGTGGTGATTTTAATGAGCAAGAAAATGGGATTCATGAGTGCGAAGGAGGTGAGGGATCCGGGTGGGAGATATGTGATTGTGAGTGGGGTATTGGAAGGGGCACCGGTAGTGTTGGTAAATGTGAATACCACAAATTGGGATGATGTGGGTTTTATGAGGGGCTTGCTGGCAGCGATCCCGGATTTGGCCACATACCAGTTGATCATGGGAGGAGATTTTAACTGTGTCCTGGAACCGAGGATGGATAGATTGAGCCCCAGGTCAATGGGTAGGATATGAATGGCAAGGGAGCTGGGAGGGTTTATGGGAAGGATGGCTGTGGTGGATCCATGGCGCTTTCAGAACCCAGGGGGAAGGAAGTATTGGCGGTCATTTTATGAGAAGCACTGAAGGCAGTGGTCCGGGGGAAATTATTTTGTTTAAGGCTTGTGCGGATAGGGAAAGGAGGGAGGAGCATTACTGTCTCGTGAGCAAGATTGTGGAGGTGGACAGGGAATATTGGAGGGTGCCCACCATGGAGGGATTGGTGAGGAGGAGCAGTTTGACAGGCTGACAACAGGGAGGGCTACCGCGTAGGACAAGGGGGGTGCAAGAGGGAGTATGGGGAGAAGGCGAGCCGCATGCTGGCGTTCACACTGAGAAGAAGCCATTTAGCTGCACAACCTGTGAAGGGGATGGCTGCATCCAGGGAAATATTGAAGATACAGACTGGGGATGTGGTGTCAGAGCCAGGGAATATAAATGAGGCATTTAGGGAATACTCCCAGGGACTTTATGAGGCAGACCCAGGAGGAGAGGAGGGGGACATGAGGTGGTTTCTGGACAAGCTGGAATTTCCCCAGGTGGAGGCAGCAAAGAGGCAGGCGTTGGAGGAGCCCCTGGGGCTGAGGGAGGTGCTGGATAGTATCAGGGGTATGAGGGTACCCTGGGCCGGATGGGGACCCGGCGGAATTTTATAAGGAATTTGCGACGGACCTGGCATCACATCTGTTGGGGGCGTTTAATGAAGCATTGCTAATGAAGGAGAAGGGGGAGTTGCTGGAGATGATGAAGCAGGCAGTAATCACACTAATCCCACAAAAGGGGAAGAACATAAGAACATAAGAACTAGGAGCAGGAGTAGGCCATCTGGCCCCTCGAGCCTGCTCCGCCATTCAATGAGATCATGGCTGATCTTTTGTGGACTCAGCTCCACTTTCCGGCCTGAACACCATAACCTTTAATCCCTTTATTCTTCAAAAAACTATCTATATTTACCTTAAAAACATGTAATGAAGGAGCCTCAACTGCTTCACTGGGCAAGGAATTCCATAGATTCACAACCCTTTGGGTGAAGAAGTTCCTCCTAAACTCAGTCCTAAATCTACTTCCTCTTATTTTGAGGCTATGGCCCCTAGTTCTGCTTTCATCTGCCAGTGGAAACAACCTGCCCGCATCTATCCTATCTATTCCCTTCATAATTTTAAATGTTTCTATAAGATCCCCCCTCATCCTTCTAAATTCCAATGAGTACAGCCCCAGTCTACTCAACCTCTCCTCATAATCCAACCCCTTCAGCTCTGGGATTAACCTAGTGAATCTCCTCTGCACACCTTCCAGTGCCAGTATGTCCTTTCTCAAGTAAGGAGACCAAAACTGAACACAATACTCCAGGTGTGGCCTCACTAACACCTTATACAATTGCAACATAACCTCCCTAGTCTTAAACTCCATCCCTATAGCAATGAAGGACAAAATTCCATTTGCCTTCTTAATCACCTGTTGCACCTGTAAACCAACTTTCTGTGACTCATGCACTAGCACACCCAGGTCTCTCTGCACAGCGGCATGCTTTAATATTTTATTGTTTAAATAATAATCCCGTTTGCTGGTATTCCTACCAAAATGGATAACCTCACATTTGTCAACATTGTATTCCATCTGCCAGACCCTAGCCCATTCACTTAACCTATCCAAATCCCTCTGCAGACTTCCAGTATCCTCTGCACTTTTCGCTTTACCACTCATCTTAGTGTCATCTGCAAACTTGGACACATTGCCCGTGGTCCCCAATTCCAAATCATCTATGTAAATTGTGAACAATTGTGGGCCCAACACGGATCCCTGAGGGACACCACTAGCTACTGATTGCCAACCAGAGAAACACCCATTAATCCCCACTCTTTGCTTTCTATTAATTAACCAATCCTCTATCCATGCTACTACTTTACCCTTAATGCCATGCATCTTTATCTTATGCAGCAACCTTTTGTGTGGCACCTTGTCAAAGGCTTTCTGGAAATCCAGATATACCACATCCATTGGCTCCCCATTATCTACTGCACTGGTAATATCCTCAAAAAATTCCACTAAATTAGTTAGGCATGACCTGCCCTTTATGAATCCATGCTGCGTCTGCCCAATGGGACAATTTCTATCCAGATGCCTCGCTATTTCTTCCTTGATGATAGATTCCAGCATCTTCCCTACTACCGAAGTTAAGCTCACTGGCCTATAATTTCCTGCTTTCTGCTTATCTCCTTTTTTAAACAGTGGTGTCACGTTTGCTAATTTCCAATCCACCGGGACCATCCCAGAATCTAGTGAATTTTGGTAAATTATCACTAGTGCATCTGCAATTTCCCTAGCCATCTCTTGGACCCATGCTGTATGTTTCGGATCCGTTGAAGAGTATATAAAGGATTATGGGCCTGCTGGAGAGGTTTGAAGGCTTCTCAGGGTACAGGCTGAATTAGGGAAAAGCGACGTACTCCCGGTGAATGAGCTGGCACAGCGGGCTAATTTGGGGTAGCGAGGGATAAGTTTAGGTTTTTGGGGATCAGGTAGCAAGGGAATGGATACTTAATGTAGTGATATGACTAGGAGGTTTACGGTACCTATCTGCTATTGGTGCAGAACACTCGCTGCCCATTCCACCCCGTATTGCTTAAAAAAGTGCTCTTTTCTGTAACCTACGGCAGGAGCTGCCTTTTGTGTGACCACTTACTCCATGGTGCACACCGGAAGCCCCCTTCATGTAATTATGAAACTTCTCATTGATTTTGATGTCCCTTCCAAGTTTCTTTTCTTAATCCCTTTTTTTTAAAGTGCTTTTTATTGAATTGTTTGGTATACAGAACAAATATAAATATGAACAAACAGCGGGGGTTAAACAAGAGAATATATAAGAAGTAAAACTAGAACTATTTACACCAAGATTGTTTTTGATTATTTACATAAATACATCACAGCTTCCCCTTCCTTTTCTTTTATCCCTTCCTCGCAGTGGTGATTATGGGCTGCTGCATTTCGTTCCCATCGGTTTTCCCTTTGCTTTTCTTCCTTATGGTTCAGGTTGTTGTTGCCCCTGCCCCCCCCCCCCCCCCCCCCCCCCCCAAGGGCTTGTGTCTCCTGGTTCCTTTGTTGGACTTGGCAGAGTTCCTTATTCCCCTGACTGACTTCTTCTTTACTGTGTCGTGGTTACCCCGTCCTGATCTTTGGTTGCCTAGTTGTTGGCTACAAACAGGTCTCGGAACAAGTGAGTGAATAGCTCCCACATTTTGTGGATCATATCTTTTAATATCTTATAAGCTACCTTGTCGCCCTTTGCTGCTTTTTGTATCTTTCCTATTCGGGAGGATCTGTGCTGTTTTTGCATTTTTGTAAACCCTTCCTTTTTGTTTGAGTCCCTCTTTTAATAATAACCGGTTACTTGTGTTTACATTTTATGACTCTTCTCTCTCAATAGTAGTTTCAGACAGAAAATTTCAATCAACAGAATTTACAAACAAAAATGGTTAACATTTTTAGTTACCTTTTTGTTTTCTCCTTACAGCGATGTTGGTATTTCTGTTGTGTCCCTCTCTAACTCAGAGTTCCTCTGAGTGTTACATGAATGAACAAAGATGTTTAAAAGGGGATTTGATCCAATTAGGAAACTGTAAGAAAGGGCTGTCTGATTGCAAAAGGAGAAACCACAATTCTTATGGGCGTGGGAATCTGTGGAATAGCAAGGAGTTATGTTTGCCAAGGTTTTGCGGTTTATCCACTTCTGGTCAGGGTACAATAATGTTGTATCACATATGTCGACTTCAAACATGCTTAATGCTCATTTCCTTACTTCACAGTACATGAAAACAGCCTTTGTGTATTGACTAGCGGGATGAGAGGGGCTTAACAGAGCAAAGATTATGCAGATAAACCGCCTATCTGGCATTGTACAGTGGAATATCTGTCCCCAACATTGCTCTGATCACACTCTCTAATATTTCAGATCCAATCAAATCAATGTCAACATTCCTCCCTCTCACTCAATCATTTCAGGTGTTGTATGTTTTGCCAATTCAATGTACTCCTTTCATATTTTCCTGATTGCAATAGGGTTTGTAAATAAAGCACCTTCCTTATTCTTTCAATCATTGAAAGTGCCACTAATCCCCTTTGTATTTGTTTACTGTCCCAGTCGAACCAGTTCTGTGAGGACACTGAGGTTAGGCCACATTGGGCGTGATTTAAGTAAAAGGGCTTGCAGCACCAAGAAACACGTGGCTATAAAACGGCACTCGCATTTGATAAAGGGGCTCAGTAGAGTATGTGCCCCGTTTTCTGCACTGAGGAGTTCCGGCGAGCAGTATAGCCTCTGAAACCCAAGCCCCACCGCAGTATGGGAAGGTCCCCGCACACCCTCAACTCCCATGCAGGGCACCCTCAACCCAATCGCCAGACACAAAAAAAGTCAGCTTGGCACCTTGGCAGTGGCAGCCTAGAAGTGCCCCTGCCAGCTGGCTGTACTAGGCTCACATTGATTTAGGGTAAGGAGCTGGAGGTTCTGAGGAAAACCCTTTTCACCCAGAAGGTGGTGGAAGCCTGGGATTCGCCGAGAAAATCACTTTTTCCCCCAAAATGAATGGTTGGCAAAAAATAGTAAATTTGTATGGAAAGCTCTCGTAAACCGCAAGCCACTCTGAAACCAAAGGGCAAATCACTCAAAATGCTTAATTCGCTGAGAAAATCACTTTTTTTCCCAAAATGAATGGTTGGCAAATGCTTAATTCGTCTAGAAAATCACTTTTTTTCCAAAATCAATGGTTGGCAAAAAAATTGTAAATTTTTATGCAAGCCTCTCTGAAACCAAAGGGCAAATCACTCAAAATTCGCTGAGAAATTCACTTCTTTTCCAAAATCAATGGTGGCCAAAAAATAGTAAATTTTTATGCAAGCCTCTCTGAAACCAAAGGGCAAATGACTCAAAATGCATAATACGCCGAGAAAATCACTTGTTTTCCAAAATGAATGGTTGGCAATAAATAGTAAATTTTTATTCAAGCGTCTCTGAAACCAAGCGGCAAATCACTCAAAATGCTTAATTCGCTGAGAAACTCACTTTTTTCCAAAATGAATGGTTGGCAAATGCTTAATTCGATGAGAAACTCACTTTTTTCCAAAATGAATGGTTGGCAAATGCTTAATTCGATGAGAAAATCACTTTTTTTTCCAAAATCAATGGTTGGCAATAAATAGTAAATTTTTATTCAAGAGTCTCTGAAACCAAACGGCAATCACTCAAAATGCCTAATTCGCTGAGAAATTCACTTGTTTTCTAAAATCAATGGTGGGGAAAAAATAGTAAATTTTTATGCAAGCCTCTCTGAAACCAAAGGGCAAATCACTCAAAATGCTTAATTCGCCGAGAAAATCATTTTTTTTCCCAAACTGAGTGGTTGGCAAAAAATAGTCATTTTTTATGCAAGCCTCTCTGAAACCAAAGGGCAAATGACTCAAAATGCATAAAACGCCGAGAAAATCCACTTGTTTTCCAAAATGAATGGTTGGCAATAAATAGTACATTTTTATTCAAGCGTCTCTGAAACCAAACGGCAAATCACTCAAAATGCTTACTTCGCTGAGAAAATCACTTTTTTCCCCAAAATGAATGGTTGACAAATGCTTAATTCGTCGAGAAATCACTTTTTTCCCAAAATGAATGGTTGGCAAAAAATAGTAAATTTGTATGGAAACCTCTCGTAAACCAAACGGCAAATCACTCAAAATGCTTAATTCGCCGAGAAAATCACTTTTTTTCCAAAATGAATGGTTGGCAATAAATAGTAAATTTTTATTCAAGCGTCTCTGAAACCAAACGGCAAATTTGTATGGAAACCTCTCGTAAACCAAACGGCAAATCACTCAAAATGCTTACTTCGCTGAGAAAATCAATCTTCCCCCCAAAATGAATGGTTGGCAAATACTTAATTCGTCGAGAAATCACTTTTTTCCTAAATGAATGGTTGGCCAATGCTTAATTCGTTAGCAAATCACTTTTTTTCCAAAATGAATGTTTGGCAAAAAATAGTAATTTTTTTGCAAGCCTCTCTGAAACCAAAGGGCAAATCACTCAAAATGCTTAATTCGCCGAGAAAATCACTTTTTTCCCAAAATGAATGGTTGGCAAAAAATAGTAAATTTGTATGGAAACCTCTCGTAAAACTAACTCTGAAATTCGCCGAGAAAATCATTTTTTCCCCCAAAATGAGTGGTTGGCAAAAAATAGTCATTTTTTTATTCAAGCGCCTCTGAAACCAAAGGGCAAATCACTCAAAATTCGCTGATAAAATCACTTTTTTCCCAAAATGAATGGTTGGCAAAAAATAGTAAATTTTTATTCAAGCGTCTCTGAAACCAATCGGCAAATCCATCAGAATGCTTAATTCGCTGCGAAAATCACTTTTTTCCCAAAATGAATGGTTGGGAAAAAATAGTAAATTTTTATTCAAGCGTCTCTGAAACGAAACGT
This sequence comes from Scyliorhinus canicula, assembly GCF_902713615.1. Lineage (NCBI taxonomy): Eukaryota > Metazoa > Chordata > Chondrichthyes > Carcharhiniformes > Scyliorhinidae > Scyliorhinus > Scyliorhinus canicula. The sequence goes on along the minus strand of NC_052166.1, from coordinate 12,757,661 downwards.
CAAATCACTCAAAAACTTAATTCGCTGAGAAAATCACTTTTTTTCCAAAATGAATGATTGGCAATAAATAGTAAATTTTTATTCAAGCGTCTCTGAAACGAAACGTCAAATCACTCAAAATACTTAATTCGCTGAGAAAATCACTTTTTTCCAAAATGAATGGTTTGCAAAAAATAGTAAATTTGTATGGAAGCCTCTCGTAAACCAAACGGCAAATCACTCAAAGTGCTTAATTCGCCGAGAAAATCACTTTTTTTCCCTTAAAGAATGGTTGGCAAAAAATAGTAAATTTTTATGCAAGCCTCTCTGAAAGCAAAGGGCAAATCACTCAAAATGTTTAATTCGCCGAGAAAATCACTTGTGTTCCAAAATGAATGGTTGGCAATTAATAGTAAATATTTATTCAAGCGTCTCTGAAACCAAACGGCAAATCACTCAAAATGCTTATTTCGCTGAGAAAATCACTTTTTTCCAAAATGAATGGTTGGCAATAAATAGTAAATTTTTGTGCAAGCCTCTCTGAAACCAAAGGGCAAATCACTCAAAATGTTTAATTCGCCTTGAAAATCACTTGTTTTCCAAAATGAATGGTTGGCAAAAAATAGTATATTTTTATTCAAGCGTCTCAGAAACCAAACGTCAAATCACTCAAAATACTTAATTCGCTGAGAAAATCACTTTTTTCCAAAATGAATGTTTGACAAATGCTTAATTCGCTGAGAAAATCACTTTTATTCCCAAAATGAATGGTCGGCAAAAAAGAGTAAATTTGTATGGAAGCCTCTCGTAAACCAAATGGCAAATCACTCAAAATGCTTAATTCGCTGAGAAAATCACTTTTTCCCCAAAATGAATGGTTGAAAAAAATAGTAAATTTTTATGCAAGCCTCTATGAAACCAAAGGGCAAATCACTGAAAATGATTAATTCGCTGAGAAAATCACTTTTTTCCCCAAAATAAATGGTTGGTAAATGCTTAATTCGCTGAGAAAATCACTTTTTTCCAAAATGAACGGTTGGCAATAAAAAGTAAATTTTTATTCCTGCGTCTCTGAAACCAAAGGGCAAATCACTCAAAATGCTTAATTCGCTGAGAAAATCACTTTTTTCCAAAATGAATGGTTTGAAAATGCTTAATTCGCTGAGAAAATCACTTTTTTCCAAAATGAACGGTTGCCAATAAATAGTAAATTTTTATTCATGCGTCTCTGAAACCAAAGGGCAAATCACTCAAAATGCTTAATTCGCCGAGAAAATCACTTTTTTCCAAAATGAATGGTTGGCAAAAAATAGTAGATTTTTATTCAAGCGTCTCTGAAACCAACCGGCAAATCACTCAAAATGCTTAATTCGCTGAGAAAATCACTTTTTCCCCAAAATGAATGGTTGGCAAATGCTTAATTCGTCGAGAAAATCACTTTTTTCCCCATAATGAATGGTTGGCAAAAAATGGTTAATTTGTATGGAAAGCTCTCGTAAACCAAAGAACAAATCACTCAAAATGTTTAATTCGCCGAGAAAATCACTTTTTTTCCAAAATGAATTGTTGGCAAATGCTTAATTCGCTGAGAAAATCACTTTTTTCCCCAAAATAAATGGTTGGTAAATGCTTAATTCGCTGAGAAAATCACTTTTTTCCAAAATGAACGGTTGGCAATAAAAAGTAAATTTTTATTCCTGCGTCTCTGAAACCAAAGGGCAAATCACTCAAAATGCTTAATTCGCTGAGAAAATCACTTTTTTCCAAAATGAAAGGTTTGAAAATGCTTAATTCGCTGAGAAAAATCACTTTTTTCCAAAATGAACGGTTGCCAATAAATAGTAAATTTTTATTCATGCGTCTCTGAAACCAAAGGGCAAATCACTCAAAATGCTTAATTCGCCGAGAAAATCACTTTTTTCCCAAAATGAATGATTGGCAAATGCTTAATTCGTCGAGAAAATCACTTTTTTCCCCATAATGAATGGTTGGCAAAAAATAGTAGATTTTTATGCAAGCCTCTCAGAAACCAAAGGGCAAATCACTCAAAATGCTTAATTCGCCAAGAAAATCACTTTTTCCCCAAAATGTTTGGTTGGCAAATGCTTAATTCGTCGAGAAAATCACTCTTTTTCCAAAATGAATGGTTGGCAAAAAATAGTAAATTTTCATGCAAGTCTCTCTGAAACCAAAGGGCAAATCAGTCAAAATGCTTAATTCGCAGAGAAAACCATTTTTTTCCCAAAATCAATGGTTGGCAATAAATAGTAATTTTTTATGCAAGCCTCTCTGAAACCAAAGGGCAAATCACTCAAAATGCTTAATTCGCTGAGAAAATCACTTTTTTCCAAAATGAATGGTTTGCAAATGCTTCATTCGCTGAGAAAATCACTTTTTTTCCAAAATGAACGGTTGGCAATAAATAGTAAATTTTTATTCATGCGTCTCTGAAACCAAAGGGCAAATCACTCAAAATGCTTAATTCGCCGAGAAAATCACTTTTTTCCCAAAATGAATGGTTGGCAAAAAATAGTAAATTTTTATGCAAGCCTCTCTGAAACCAAAGGGCAAATCACTCAAAATGCTTAATTCGCAGAGGAAATCACTGTTTTTCCAAAATGAATGGTTGGCAAATGTTTAATTCGTCGGGAAAATCACTTTTTTCCAAAATCAATGGTTGGCAATAAATAGTATATTTTTATTGGAGCGTCTCTGAAACCAAACGGCAAATCACCCAAAATGCTTAATTCGATGAGAAAATCATTTTTTCCCCAAAATGAATGGTTGGCAACAAATAGTAAATTTTTAAGCAAGTCTCTCTGAAACCACACGGCAAATCACTCAAAATGCTTAATTCGCCGAGAAAATCACCTTTTTTCCAAAATGAATGGTTGGGAAATGCTTAATTCGCCGAGAAAATCACTCTTTTTCCAAAATGAATGGTTGGCAAAAAATAGTAAATTTTCATGCAAGTCTCTCTGAAACCAAAGGGAAAATCAGTCAAAATGTTTAATTCGCCTTGAAAATCACTTGTTTTCCAAAATGAATGGTTGGCAAAAAATAGTATATTTTTATTCAAGCGTCTAAGAAACCAAACGTCAAATCACTCAAAATGCTTAATTCGCCGAGAAAATCACTTCTATGCCATAAAAGAGTGGTTGGCAAGAAATAGTGAAATTTTGAGGCAATCAGTTTGTCGAAATGCTTAATTCGCCGAGAAAATCACTTCTATGCCATAAAAGAGTGGTTGGCAAGAAACGGTGAATTTTGAGGCAAGCAGTTTGTCGAAATGCTTAATTCGGCGAGAAAATCACTTCTATGCCAAAAAAGTGTGGTTGGCAAGAAACGGTGAATTTTGAGGCAAGCAGTTTGTCGAAATGCTTAATTCGGCGAGAAAATCACTTCTATGCCAAAAAAGTGTGTTTGGCAAGAAATAGTGAATTTTGAGGCAAGCAGTTTTTCAAAATGCTTTATTCGACGAGAAAATCACTTCTATGCCATAAAAGACTGTTTGGCAAGAAATGGTGAATATTGAGGCAAGCAGTTTGTCAAAATGCTTAATTCGCAGAGAAAATCACTTTGATGCAATGAAAGACTGTTTGGCAAAAGATAGTGAATTTCGGGGCAAGCAGTTTGTCAAAATGCTTTATTCGCCATGAAAATCAGTTTTATCCAATAAAAGAATGTTCGGCAAAAAATATTGAATTTTGATGCAAGCAGTTTGTCAAAATGCTTTATTCGCCGAGAAAATCACTTCTATGCCATAAAAGAGTGGTTGGCTAGAAATAGTGAATTTTGAGTCAATCAGGTTGTCGTAATGCTTAATTCGCCGAGAAAATCACTTCTATGCCAAAAAAGAGTGTTTGGCAAGGAATAGTGAATTTTGGACCAAGCAGTTTTTCAAAATGCTTGATTCGACGATAAAATCACTTCTATGCCATAAAAGAGTGTTTGGCAAGAAATAGTGAATTTTGAGGCAAGCAGTTTGTCGAAATGCTTCATTCGCCGAGAAAATCACTTTTATGCCATAAAAGACTGTTTAGCAAAGGATAGTGAATTTTAATGCAAGCAGTTTGTCAAAATGCTTAAGTCGCCGAGAAAATCACTTCTATTCCATAAAAGACTGTTTGGCAAGAAATGGTGAATTTTGAGGCAAGCAGTTTGTCCAAATGCTGTATTCGCCGAGAAAATCACTTCTATGTCATAAAAGACTGTTTGGCAAGAAATGGTGAATTTTGAGGCAAGCAGTTTGTCGAAATGCTTAATTCGCCAAGAAAATCACTTCTATGCCATAAAAGAGTGTTTGGCAAGAAAGAGTGAATTTTGAGGCAAGCAGTTTGTCCAAATGCTTTATTCGCCGAGAAAATCACTTCTATGCCATAAAAGAGTGTTTGGCAAGAAATAGTGAATTTTGAGGCAAGCAGTTTGTCCAAATGCTTAGTTCGCCGAGAAAATCACTTCTATGCCACAAAAGAGTGTTTGGCAAGAAATAGTGAATTTTGAGGCAAGCAGTTTGTCCAAATGCTTAATTCACAGAGAAATTCACTTTGATGCAATAAAAGACTGTTTAGCAAAAGATAGTTTTTCAAAATGCTTAATTCGACGATAAAATCATTTCTATGCCATAAAAGAGTGGTTGGCAAGAAATAGCGAAATTTTGAGGCAATCAGTTTGTCAAAATGCTTTATTCGCCATGAAAATCAGTTTTATCCAATAAAAGAATGTTCGGCAAAAAATATTGAATTTTGATGCAAGCAGTTTGTCAAAATGCTTTATTAGCCGAGAAAATCACTTCTATGCCATAAAAGAGTGGTTGGCTAGAAATAGTGAATTTTGAGTCAATCAGGTTGTCGTAATGCTTAATTCGCCGAGAAAATCACTTCTATGCCAAAAAAGAGTGTTTGGCAAGGAATAGTGAATTTTGATCCAAGCAGTTTTTCAAAATGCTTAATTCGACGATAAAATCACTTCTATGCCATAAAAGAGTGTTTGGCAAGAAATAGTGAATTTTGAGGCAAGCAGTTTGTCGAAATGCTTCATTCGCCGAGAAAATCACTTCTATGCCATAAAAGACTGTTGAGCAAAGGATAGTGAATTTTAATGCAAGCAGTTTGTCAAAATGCTTAAGTCGCCGAGAAAATCACTTCTATTCCATAAAAAGACTGTTTGGCAAGAAATGGTGAATTTTGAGGCAAGCAGTTTGTCCAAATGCTGTATTCGCCGAGAAAATCACTTCTATGTCATAAAAGACTGTTTGGCAAGAAATGGTGAATTTTGAGGCAAGCAGTTTGTCGAAATGCTTAATTCGCCGAGAAAATCACTTCTATGCCACAAAAGAGTGTTTGGCAAGAAATAGTGAATTTTGAGGCAAGCAGTTTGTCCAAATGCTTAATTCACAGAGAAATTCACTTTGATGCAATAAAAGACTGTTTAGCAAAAGATAGTTTTTCAAAATGCTTAATTCGACGATAAAATCATTTCTATGCCATAAAAGAGTGGTTGGCAAGAAATAGCGAAATTTTGAGGCAATCAGTTTGTCAAAATGCTTCATTCGCCATGAAAATCAGTTTTATCCAATAAAAGAATGTTCGGCAAAAAATATTGAATTTTGATGCAAGCAGTTTGTCAAAATGCTTTATTAGCCGAGAAAATCACTTCTATGTCATAAAAGAGTGTTTGGCAAGAAATAGTGAATTTTGAGGAAAGCAGTTTGTCGAAATGCTTAATTCGCCGAGAAAATCACTTCTATGCCATAAAAGAGTGGTTGGCAAGAAATAGTGAATTTTAAAGCAAGCAGTTTTTCAAAATGCTTAATTCGACGAGAAAATCACTTCTATGCCATAAAAAAACTGTTTGGCAAGAAATAGTGAATTTTGAGGCAAGCAGTTTGTCAAAATTCTTTATTCGACGAGAAAATCACTTCTATGTCATAAAAGACTGTTTGGCAAGAAACGGTGAATTTTGAGGCAAGCAGTTTGTCGAAATGCTTAATTCGCCGAGAAAATCACTTCTATGCCATAAAAGAGTGTTTGGCAAGAAATAGTGAATTTTGAGGCAAGCAGTTTGTCCAAATGCTTAATTCACAGAGAAATTCACTTTGATGCAATAAAAGACTGTTTAGCAAAAGATAGTTTTTCAAAATGCTTAATTCGACGATAAAATCATTTCTATGCCATAAAAGAGTGGTTGGCAAGAAATAGCGAAATTTTGAGGCAATCAGTTTGTCAAAATGCTTCATTCGCCATGAAAATCAGTTTTATCCAATAAAAGAATGTTCGGCAAAAAATATTGAATTTTGATGCAAGCAGTTTGTCAAAATGCTTTATTCGCCGAGAAAATCACTTCTATGTCATAAAAGACTGTTTGGCAAGAAATAGTGAATTTTGAGGCAAGCAGTTTGTCGAAATGCTTAATTCGCCGAGAAAATCACTTCTATGCCATAAAAGAGTGGTTGGCAAGAAATAGTGAATTTTAAAGCAAGCAGTTTTTCAAAATGCTTAATTCGACGAGAAAATCACTTCTATGCCATAACAAACTGTTTGGCAAGAAATAGTGAATTTGAGGCAAGCAGTTTGTCAAATTCTTTATTCGACGAGAAAATCACTTCTATGTCATAAAAGACTGTTTGGCAAGAAACGGTGAATTTGAGGCAAGCAGTTTGTCGAAATGCTTAATTCGCCGAGAAAATCACTTCTATACATAAAGACTGGTTTGGCAAGATAGGTGAATTTTGAGGCAAGCAGTTTGTCGAAATGCTTAATTCGCCAGATAAATCACTTCTATGCCATAAAAGAGTGTTTGCAAGGACTAGTGAATTTTGAGGCAAGCAGTTTGTCGAAATGCTTAATTCGCCGAGAAAATCACTTCTATGCCATAAAAGAGTGTTTGGCAAGAAATAGTGAATTTTGAGGCAAGCAGTTTGTCGAAATGCTTAATTCAGCCGAGAAATCACTTTATGCCATAAAAGACTGTTTAGCAAAAGATAGTGAATTTTAGTGCAAGCAGTTTGTCGAAATGCTTAATTCGCCGAGAAAATCACTTCTATGCCATAAAAGAGTGGTTGGCAAGAAATGGTGAATTTTGAGGCAAGCGGTTTGTCAAAATGCTTTATTCGCCATGAAAATCAGTTTTATCCAATAAAAGAATGTTCGGCAAAAAATATTGAATTTTGATGCAAGCAGTTTGTCAAAATGCTTTATTAGCCGAGAAAATCACTTCTATGTCATAAAAGACTGTTTGGCAAGAAATAGTGAATTTTGAGGAAAGCAGTTTGTCGAAATGCTTAATTCGCCGAGAAAATCACTTCTATGCCATAAAAGAGTGGTTGGCAAGAAATAGTGAATTTTAAAGCAAGCAGTTTTTCAAAATGCTTAATTCGACGAGAAAATCACTTCTATGCCATAAAAAACTGTTTGGCAAGAAATAGTGAATTTTGAGGCAAGCAGTTTGTCCAAATGCTTTATTCGCCGAGAAAATCACTTCTATGTCATAAAAGACTGTTTGGCAAGAAATGGTGAATTTTGAGGCAAGCAGTTTGTCGAAATGCTTAATTCGCCGAGAAAATCACTTCTATGCCATAAAAGAGTGGTTGGCTAGAAATAGTGAATTTTGAGTCAATCAGGTTGTCGTAATGCTTAATTCGCCGAGAAAATCACTTCTATGCCAAAAAAGAGTGTTTGGCAAGGAATAGTGAATTTTGATCCAAGCAGTTTTTCAAAATGCTTAATTCGACGATAAAATCACTTCTATGCCATAAAAGAGTGTTTGGCAAGAAATAGTGAATTTTGAGGCAAGCAGTTTGTCGAAATGCTTCATTCGCCGAGAAAATCACTTTTATGCCATAAAAGACTGTTGAGCAAAGGATAGTGAATTTTAATGCAAGCAGTTTGTCAAAATGCTTAAGTCGCCGAGAAAATCACTTCTATTCCATAAAAGACTGTTTGGCAAGAAATGGTGAATTTTGAGGCAAGCAGTTTGTCCAAATGCTGTATTCGCCGAGAAAATCACTTCTATGTCATAAAAGACTGTTTGGCAAGAAATGGTGAATTTTGAGGCAAGCAGTTTGTCGAAATGCTTAATTCGCCGAGAAAATCACTTCTATGCCACAAAAGAGTGTTTGGCAAGAAATAGTGAATTTTGAGGCAAGCAGTTTGTCCAAATGCTTAATTCACAGAGAAATTCACTTTGATGCAATAAAAGACTGTTTAGCAAAAGATAGTTTTTCAAAATGCTTAATTCGACGATAAAATCATTTCTATGCCATAAAAGAGTGGTTGGCAAGAAATAGCGAAATTTTGAGGCAATCAGTTTGTCAAAATGCTTCATTCGCCATGAAAATCAGTTTTATCCAATAAAAGAATGTTCGGCAAAAAATATTGAATTTTGATGCAAGCAGTTTGTCAAAATGCTTTATTAGCCGAGAAAATCACTTCTATGTCATAAAAGACTGTTTGGCAAGAAATAGTGAATTTTGAGGCAAGCAGTTTGTCGAAATGCTTAATTCGCCGAGAAAATCACTTCTATGCCATAAAAGAGTGGTTGGCAAGAAATAGTGAATTTTAAAGCAAGCAGTTTTTCAAAATGCTTAATTCGACGAGAAAATCACTTCTATGCCATAAAAAAACTGTTTGGCAAGAAATAGTGAATTTTGAGGCAAGCAGTTTGTCAAAATTCTTTATTCGACGAGAAAATCACTTCTATGTCATAAAAGACTGTTTGGCAAGAAACGGTGAATTTTGAGGCAAGCAGTTTGTCGAAATGCTTAATTCGCCGAGAAAATCACTTCTATGCCACAAAAGAGTGTTTGGCAAGAAATAGTGAATTTTGAGGCAAGCAGTTTGTCCAAATGCTTAATTCACAGAGAAATTCACTTTGATGCAATAAAAGACTGTTTAGCAAAAGATAGTTTTTCAAAATGCTTAATTCGACGATAAAATCATTTCTATGCCATAAAAGAGTGGTTGGCAAGAAATAGCGAAATTTTGAGGCAATCAGTTTGTCAAAATGCTTCATTCGCCATGAAAATCAGTTTTATCCAATAAAAGAATGTTCGGCAAAAAATATTGAATTTTGATGCAAGCAGTTTGTCAAAATGCTTAATTAGCCGAGAAAATCACTTCTATGCCATAAAAGACTGTTTGGCAAGAAATAGTGAATTTTGAGGAAAGCAGTTTGTCGAAATGCTTAATTCGCCGAGAAAATCACTTCTATGCCATAAAAGAGTGGTTGGCAAGAAATAGTGAATTTTAAAGCAAGCAGTTTTTCAAAATGCTTAATTCGACGAGAAAATCACTTCTATGCCATAAAAAAACTGTTTGGCAAGAAATAGTGAATTTTGAGGCAAGCAGTTTGTCAAAATTCTTTATTCGACGAGAAAATCACTTCTATGTCATAAAAGACTGTTTGGCAAGAAACGGTGAATTTTGAGGCAAGCAGTTTGTCGAAATGCTTAATTCGCCGAGAAAATCACTTCTATGCCATAAAAGAGTGTTTGGCAAGAAATAGTGAATTTTGAGGCAAGCAGTTTGTCCAAATGCTTAATTCACAGAGAAATTCACTTTGATGCAATAAAAGACTGTTTAGCAAAAGATAGTTTTTCAAAATGCTTAATTCGACGATAAAATCATTTCTATGCCATAAAAGAGTGGTTGGCAAGAAATAGCGAAATTTTGAGGCAATCAGTTTGTCAAAATGCTTCATTCGCCATGAAAATCAGTTTTATCCAATAAAAGAATGTTCGGCAAAAAATATTGAATTTTGATGCAAGCAGTTTGTCAAAATGCTTTATTAGCCGAGAAAATCACTTCTATGTCATAAAAGACTGTTTGGCAAGAAATAGTGAATTTTGAGGAAAGCAGTTTGTCGAAATGCTTAATTCGCCGAGAAAATCACTTCTATGCCATAAAAGAGTGGTTGGCAAGAAATAGTGAATTTTAAAGCAAGCAGTTTTTCAAAATGCTTAATTCGACGAGAAAATCACTTCTATGCCATAAAAAAACTGTTTGGCAAGAAATAGTGAATTTTGAGGCAAGCAGTTTGTCAAAATTCTTTATTCGACGAGAAAATCACTTCTATGTCATAAAAGACTGTTTGGCAAGAAACGGTGAATTTTGAGGCAAGCAGTTTGTCCAAATGCTGTATTCGCCGAGAAAATCACTTCTATGTCATAAAAGACTGTTTGGCAAGAAATGGTGAATTTTGAGGCAAGCAGTTTGTCGAAATGCTTAATTCGCCAAGAAAATCACTTCTATGCCATAAAAGAGTGTTTGGCAAGAAAGAGTGAATTTTGAGGCAAGCAGTTTGTCCAAATGCTTTATTCGCCGAGAAAATCACTTCTATGCCACAAAAGAGTGTTTGGCAAGAAATAGTGAATTTTGAGGCAAGCAGTTTGTCCAAATGCTTAATTCACAGAGAAATTCACTTTGATGCAATAAAAGACTGTTTAGCAAAAGATAGTTTTTCAAAATGCTTAATTCGACGATAAAATCATTTCTATGCCATAAAAGAGTGGTTGGCAAGAAATAGCGAAATTTTGAGGCAATCAGTTTGTCAAAATGCTTTATTCGCCATGAAAATCAGTTTTATCCAATAAAAGAATGTTCGGCAAAAAATATTGAATTTTGATGCAAGCAGTTTGTCAAAATGCTTTATTAGCCGAGAAAATCACTTCTATGCCATAAAAGAGTGGTTGGCTAGAAATAGTGAATTTTGAGTCAATCAGGTTGTCGTAATGCTTAATTCGCCGAGAAAATCACTTCTATGCCAAAAAGAGTGTTTGGCAAGGAATAGTGAATTTGATCCAAGCAGTTTTTCAAAATGCTTAATTCGACGATAAAATCACTTCTATGCCATAAAAGAGTGTTTGGCAAGAAATAGTGAATTTTGAGGCAAGCAGTTTGTCGAAATGCTTCATTCGCCGAGGAAAATCACTTCTATGCCATAAAAGACTGTTGAGCAAAGGATAGTGAATTTTAATGCAAGCAGTTTGTCAAAATGCTTAAGTCGCCGAGAAAATCACTTCTATTCCATAAAAGACTGTTTGGCAAGAAATGGTGAATTTTGAGGCAAGCAGTTTGTCCAAATGCTGTATTCGCCGAGAAAATCACTTCTATGTCATAAAAGACTGTTTGGCAAGAAACGGTGAATTTTGAGGCAAGCAGTTTGTCGAAATGCTTAATTCGCCGAGAAAATCACTTCTATGCCACAAAAGAGTGTTTGGCAAGAAATAGTGAATTTTGAGGCAAGCAGTTTGTCCAAATGCTTAATTCACAGAGAAATTCACTTTGATGCAATAAAAGACTGTTTAGCAAAAGATAGTTTTTCAAAATGCTTAATTCGACGATAAAATCATTTCTATGCCATAAAAGAGTGGTTGGCAAGAAATAGCGAAATTTTGAGGCAATCAGTTTGTCAAAATGCTTCATTCGCCATGAAAATCAGTTTTATCCAATAAAAGAATGTTCGGCAAAAAATATTGAATTTTGATGCAAGCAGTTTGTCAAAATGCTTTATTAGCCGAGAAAATCACTTCTATGTCATAAAAGACTGTTTGGCAAGAAATAGTGAATTTTGAGGAAAGCAGTTTGTCGAAATGCTTAATTCGCCGAGAAAATCACTTCTATGCCATAAAAGAGTGGTTGGCAAGAAATAGTGAATTTTAAAGCAAGCAGTTTTTCAAAATGCTTAATTCGACGAGAAAATCACTTCTATGCCATAAAAAAACTGTTTGGCAAGAAATAGTGAATTTTGAGGCAAGCAGTTTGTCAAAATTCTTTATTCGACGAGAAAATCACTTCTATGTCATAAAAGACTGTTTGGCAAGAAACGGTGAATTTTGAGGCAAGCAGTTTGTCGAAATGCTTAATTCGCCGAGAAAATCACTTCTATGCCATAAAAGAGTGTTTGGCAAGAAATAGTGAATTTTGAGGCAAGCAGTTTGTCCAAATGCTTAATTCACAGAGAAATTCACTTTGATGCAATAAAAGACTGTTTAGCAAAAGATAGTTTTTCAAAATGCTTAATTCGACGATAAAATCATTTCTATGCCATAAAAGAGTGGTTGGCAAGAAATAGCGAAATTTTGAGGCAATCAGTTTGTCAAAATGCTTCATTCGCCATGAAAATCAGTTTTATCCAATAAAAGAATGTTCGGCAAAAAATATTGAATTTTGATGCAAGCAGTTTGTCAAAATGCTTTATTAGCCGAGAAAATCACTTCTATGTCATAAAAGACTGTTTGGCAAGAAATAGTGAATTTTGAGGAAAGCAGTTTGTCGAAATGCTTAATTCGCCGAGAAAATCACTTCTATGCCATAAAAGAGTGGTTGGCAAGAAATAGTGAATTTTAAAGCAAGCAGTTTTTCAAAATGCTTAATTCGACGAGAAAATCACTTCTATGCCATAAAAAAACTGTTTGGCAAGAAATAGTGAATTTTGAGGCAAGCAGTTTGTCAAAATTCTTTATTCGACGAGAAAATCACTTCTATGTCATAAAAGACTGTTTGGCAAGAAACGGTGAATTTTGAGGCAAGCAGTTTGTCGAAATGCTTAATTCGCCGAGAAAATCACTTCTATGCCACAAAAGAGTGTTTGGCAAGGAATAGTGAATTTTGAGGCAAGCAGTTTGTCCAAATGCTTAATTCACAGAGAAATTCACTTTGATGCAATAAAAGACTGTTTAGCAAAAGATAGTTTTTCAAAATGCTTAATTCGACGATAAAATCATTTCTATGCCATAAAAGAGTGGTTGGCAAGAAATAGCGAAATTTTGAGGCAATCAGTTTGTCAAAATGCTTCATTCGCCATGAAAATCAGTTTTATCCAATAAAAGAATGTTCGGCAAAAAATATTGAATTTTGATGCAAGCAGTTTGTCAAAATGCTTTATTAGCCGAGAAAATCACTTCTATGTCATAAAAGACTGTTTGGCAAGAAATAGTGAATTTTGAGGAAAGCAGTTTGTCGAAATGCTTAATTCGCCGAGAAAATCACTTCTATGCCATAAAAGAGTGGTTGGCAAGAAATAGTGAATTTTAAAGCAAGCAGTTTTTCAAAATGCTTAATTCGACGAGAAAATCACTTCTATGCCATAAAAAAACTGTTTGGCAAGAAATAGTGAATTTTGAGGCAAGCAGTTTGTCAAAATTCTTTATTCGACGAGAAAATCACTTCTATGTCATAAAAGACTGTTTGGCAAGAAACGGTGAATTTTGAGGCAAGCAGTTTGTCGAAATGCTTAATTCGCCGAGAAAATCACTTCTATGCCACAAAAGAGTGTTTGGCAAGAAATAGTGAATTTTGAGGCAAGCAGTTTGTCCAAATGCTTAATTCACAGAGAAATTCACTTTGATGCAATAAAAGACTGTTTAGCAAAAGATAGTTTTTCAAAATGCTTAATTCGACGATAAAATCATTTCTATGCCATAAAAGAGTGGTTGGCAAGAAATAGCGAAATTTTGAGGCAATCAGTTTGTCAAAATGCTTCATTCGCCATGAAAATCAGTTTTATCCAATAAAAGAATGTTCGGCAAAAAATATTGAATTTTGATGCAAGCAGTTTGTCAAAATGCTTTATTAGCCGAGAAAATCACTTCTATGTCATAAAAGACTGTTTGGCAAGAAATAGTGCATTTTGAGGAAAGCAGTTTGTCGAAATGCTTAATTCGCCGAGAAAATCACTTCTATGCCATAAAAGAGTGGTTGGCAAGAAATAGTGAATTTTAAAGCAAGCAGTTTTTCAAAATGCTTAATTCGACGAGAAAATCACTTCTATGCCATAAAAAAACTGTTTGGCAAGAAATAGTGAATTTTGAGGCAAGCAGTTTGTCCAAATGCTGTATTCGCCGAGAAAATCACTTCTATGTCATAAAAGACTGTTTGGCAAGAAATGGTGAATTTTGAGGCAAGCAGTTTGTCGAAATGCTTAATTCGCCGAGAAAATCACTTCTATGCCACAAAAGAGTGGTTGGCTAGAAATAGTGAATTTTGAGTCAATCAGGTTGTCGTAATGCTTAATTCGCCGAGAAAATCACTTCTATGCCAAAAAAGAGTGTTTGGCAAGGAATAGTGAATTTTGATCCAAGCAGTTTTTCAAAATGCTTAATTCGACGATAAAATCACTTCTATGCCATAAAAGAGTGTTTGGCAAGAAATAGTGAATTTTGAGGCAAGCAGTTTGTCGAAATGCTTCATTCGCCGAGAAAATCACTTTTATGCCATAAAAGACTGTTGAGCAAAGGATAGTGAATTTTAATGCAAGCAGTTTGTCAAAATGCTTAAGTCGCCGAGAAAATCACTTCTATTCCATAAAAGACTGTTTGGCAAGAAATGGTGAATTTTGAGGCAAGCAGTTTGTCCAAATGCTGTATTCGCCGAGAAAATCACTTCTATGTCATAAAAGACTGTTTGGCAAGAAATGGTGAATTTTGAGGCAAGCAGTTTGTCGAAATGCTTAATTCGCCGAGAAAATCACTTCTATGCCACAAAAGAGTGTTTGGCAAGAAATAGTGAATTTTGAGGCAAGCAGTTTGTCCAAATGCTTAATTCACAGAGAAATTCACTTTGATGCAATAAAAGACTGTTTAGCAAAAGATAGTTTTTCAAAATGCTTAATTCGACGATAAAATCATTTCTATGCCATAAAAGAGTGGTTGGCAAGAAATAGCGAAATTTTGAGGCAATCAGTTTGTCAAAATGCTTTATTCGCCATGAAAATCAGTTTTATCCAATAAAAGAATGTTCGGCAAAAAATATTGAATTTTGATGCAAGCAGTTTGTCAAAATGCTTTATTAGCCGAGAAAATCCCTTCTATGTCATAAAAGACTGTTTGGCAAGAAATAGTGAATTTTGAGGAAAGCAGTTTGTCGAAATGCTTAATTCGCCGAGAAAATCACTTCTATGCCATAAAAGAGTGGTTGGCAAGAAATAGTGAATTTTAAAGCAAGCAGTTTTTCAAAATGCTTAATTCGACGAGAAAATCACTTCTATGCCATAAAAAAACTGTTTGGCAAGAAATAGTGAATTTTGAGGCAAGCAGTTTGTCAAAATTCTTTATTCGACGAGAAAATCACTTCTATGTCATAAAAGACTGTTTGGCAAGAAACGGTGAATTTTGAGGCAAGCAGTTTGTCGAAATGCTTAATTCGCCGAGAAAATCACTTCTATGCCACAAAAGAGTGTTTGGCAAGAAATAGTGAATTTTGAGGCAAGCAGTTTGTCCAAATGCTTAATTCACAGAGAAATTCACTTTGATGCAATAAAAGACTGTTTAGCAAAAGATAGTTTTTCAAAATGCTTAATTCGACGATAAAATCATTTCTATGCCATAAAAGAGTGGTTGGCAAGAAATAGCGAAATTTTGAGGCAATCAGTTTGTCAAAATGCTTCATTCGCCATGAAAATCAGTTTTATGCCAAAAAAGAAAGTTTGGCAAAAAATATTGAATTTTGATGCAAGCAGTTTGTCAAAATGTTTAATTAGCAGAGAAAATCACTTCTATGCCATAAAAGCCTTTTTGGGAAGAAATAGTGAATTTTGAGGCAAGCAGTTTGTCGAAATGCTTAATTCGCCGAGAAAATCACTTCTATGCCATAAAAGAGTGGTTGGCAAGAAATAGTGAATTTTAAAGCAAGCAGTTTTTCAAAATGCTTAATTCGACGAGAAAATCACTTCTATGCCAAAAAAGAGTGTTTGGCAAGGAATAGTGAATTTTGATGCAAGCAGTTTGTCAAAATTCTTTATTCGACGAGAAAATCACTTCTATGTCATAAAAGACTGTTTGGCAAGAAACGGTGAATTTTGAGGCAAGCAGTTTGTCGAAATGCTTAATTCGCCGAGAAAGTCACTTCTATGCCACAAAAGAGTGTTTGGCAAGAAATAGTGAATTTTGAGGCAAGCAGTTTGTCCAAATGCTTAATTCACAGAGAAATTCACTTTGATGCAATAAAAGACTGTTTAGCAAAAGATAGTTTTTCAAAATGCTTAATTCGACGATAAAATCATTTCTATGCCATAAAAGAGTGGTTGGCAAGAAATAGCGAAATTTTGAGGCAATCAGTTTGTCAAAATGCTTCATTCGCCATGAAAATCAGTTTTATCCAATAAAAGAATGTTCGGCAAAAAATATTGAATTTTGATGCAAGCAGTTTGTCAAAATGCTTTATTAGCCGAGAAAATCACTTCTATGTCATAAAAGACTGTTTGGCAAGAAATAGTGAATTTTGAGGAAAGCAGTTTGTCGAAATGCTTAATTCGCCGAGAAAATCACTTCTATGCCATAAAAGAGTGGTTGGCAAGAAATAGTGAATTTTAAAGCAAGCAGTTTTTCAAAATGCTTAATTCGACGAGAAAATCACTTCTATGCCATAAAAAAACTGTTTGGCAAGAAATAGTGAATTTTGAGGCAAGCAGTTTGTCAAAATTCTTTATTCGACGAGAAAATCACTTCTATGTCATAAAAGACTGTTTGGCAAGAAACGGTGAATTTTGAGGCAAGCAGTTTGTCGAAATGCTTAATTCGCCGAGAAAATCACTTCTATGCCACAAAAGAGTGTTTGGCAAGAAATAGTGAATTTTGAGGCAAGCAGTTTGTCCAAATGCTTAATTCACAGAGAAATTCACTTTGATGCAATAAAGACTGTTTAGTAAAACATAGTTTTTCAAAATGCTTAATTCGACGATAAAATCATTTCTATGCCATAAAGAGTGTTT